>NW_012267448.1:300981-370575 GCF_000151885.1 Dipodomys ordii
GGTAAACAAAGGAGGAGGCTGCAATGCTTGGTAAGAAATGTGCGCATTATCCTGCCCATGCAATTGTAACCCCTCTGTACAGTATGTTCACAAATAAAATTAAATTAAATTTAAAAAAATGGGATGAGGTGGGATTCCCTCCTTTTTAAAAATGTTTCTAGAGTGTCTAAAAAACTTGCATTAACAAAATAGTTGATAAAAAAATACTCCTCTGGATTGTACAAACAGGGGATGGGGCCTGGAGCTGGGGACAGGGGGCCGGGACACAGAGACAGAGGTGTCCTATGGTTAGTCAGACTTGGCTTCCTGCTCTGCTGCATTAGAGACTGCACTCTCCTCATTCTTAGTCTCTCTGTTTTCTGCAGGCAAATCTTCTTTAGTTTCCTGGCTGGTTACCTCAGCCTGTTTTCCCTTTGTTCCCCTTTTTCCATCTGTTTGTACTTTCTTGTAGATTTTTCCTTTCCCGAGGGCTTTTTGGGCTTGGGTTCCTCCTTGGCCCGAGCGGGCTTTGCCAACACCTGGGCAGACCTCTGCTTGGGCTTGTCCTTTGCTGCCCCTTAGGCCCAGCTGACCTTCCTCTTGGTGGTGCCAGGCAGGGTGAGGGGTGGGGGTGGGGTGGGGTGGTGGTGGGTGGGAGGGGGTGGGGTAGGAGGGTGCGGGGCACAGGCGTTTGGGCTGAGCGCAGTGTGCAAGAACCTTCCCAGACCTAAGCCTCTGGGGCCATGGCTTGTCCTGCCTCCTGAGCTGGGTACCTGCGGCTGACTCTACTATATTTCTGTTAAGACATTTGCATATGCTCGCATACCACCCAACTTATTTACTTATTAAGTCCAGCCTCCACATATAAGGGAAAACATGCATCCTTTGTTTCTGTAGGCCTGACTTACTTAACATTTTTTTTCAGGTCTTTCCATTTCTTTACAATTTATACCATATCATCCTTTCTAATGGGTGGTTAAAATTCCCTGTACTTATATACCACATTTTCTTGATCCATTTGTCCACTGAGGGGCATCTGGGCTGCTTCCACACTTTACTGTAGTGAATTGTGCTAGTGGCTTTACTGTATCTTTGTTTGTGATGTTTTGGACAAATGCCCAGGAGTAGAATTGGTGAATCATAGTGTAGTTCTATGTTTAATATTTTTGTGCCCATCTTGAGGCTGGAACTCAGGTCTTGGGCACTGTCCCTGAGCTTCTTTTACTCAAGGCTAGCTCTCTATCACTTGAGCCACAGCTCCACTTCTGGATTTCTTTTGGTAGCTTAGTAGAGATAAGAATTTGAAACCTGCTCTCCCTGGTTTCAAACCACGATCCTCAGATCTCAGCCTCCTGAGTACCTAAGATTACAGACATGAGCCACCAGAGCTCATTTTCTTGAGGTGCTTAATTTTTATGAGGAACCTCCATACTGCTTTCCAGAGTGACTTTACTTTCCCACCAACAATGTATTAGGGTTCTGTTTTGACCACAACCTTGCTAGCATCTGTTGTCCTTTGTTTTCTTGATTCTAACTGGGGTGAGGTGAAATCTCAGTGTTGCTTTATTTGCATTTCCTTTATAACTAGAGATATTGAGCATTTCTTTATGTGCCCACTGGCCATTTTTACTTTTTCATTTATGGTGCTGAAGGTAGAACCCAGGTCCTCAGTGCATGCTTAGGCAAGTGCTCATCATTTAGCTACATCCTCAACCTTTTATTCTTTATTTTGAAATCATTTCAGACTAGAAAATATTTTTTAAAAGTAGTACATATAATTCCCACATGCCATTCATGCAAGTTCCCTGTCTGTTAATACCTTCATCTACACATTCATGCACATACACACTTTTTCTGAGGTATTTAAAAATACAAATACATCACAGACATGATATGATATTCTTCTTGGATGTTCCATTGTAAACCTCCCCCAAAGTCTTCCATAGCTTGGTATGATCATCAAAATTAGGAAATAAACATGGATGCACCACAGACATCAAACATATTTAATTGTTCCAATAATGTTATTTATGGTCAGATAAAAATCCTCTTATACAGAATCTAATCTAGGATAACATGTTACATTTAGTTATAGTATCTCTTTAGGCTCATTTAATGTGGAACAATATATTTCAGTCTTTTCTTGTCTTTATCTTTGAACTTTTTAAAGAATGCAGAATGGCCTTTGTCTTGCTTGGTTTGGTGCTGGAGAAGCAGTCTAGGACTTTGAATGTGCTAAGCACACACTCTACCTCTGATGTAGCTGCACCTTCAGGTGCTCTTCATCTTTTATTACCCAGCCTCAACCAGTCTTTTTAATCTTTAAATAGTTGTACAGAGGGCAGTTCAACATGTTAGTTTATAAGTGCAATGCATATTGATCAATGTCACTCCTTTCATCGCTGTCCTGTCATTCCCAACCCTACCCATCCCAGGCCAGTTTTTTACAACCCTTTTGTGTTTCTTTATTTATTTTTTGGTCTTGGGTCTTGAATTCCGGCCCTGGGTGCTGCCCCAGGGTTCTTCAGCTCAAGGCAAGCACTCTACCACTCAAGCCATAGTGCCACTTGCAGTTTTCTGCTGGTTAATTGTAGATAAAAGTCTTAAGGACATTCCTGCCTGGGTTGGCTTTGAGCTTCAATCCTCAATCTCAGCCTCCTGAGTACCTAGGGTTACAGGCATGAACCACTGGTGTCCGGCTTGTGTTTCATTTTGTGTGGTGTGATCTCATGATTCAATTCAAGTGATATGTTTTCAGTAAGACTACCACATGCTTATTTTTTTTAATCCTTGGTCTTTTATGATGTGAATTTGTCCTGTTACTGTTGATGATGGCTTTGATCATTTTGGTAAGGTGGTAGCTGACAGGTTTGTCTGCTGCAGATTTTGTTTTTTCCTTTTGTTGTTAACAAGTTTTTTTAATGCCTGGTCAACTTGTACTTTCTTCAGAGACTAGGTCAAGGTAGAATCATAATGGAGGAATATATACTTAAAATAGTATCCAACCTATTCAGCAGTTTAATGCAACACATACTCCTATTTCATCAAATCAAGAAAAAAACATACTCTTCATTAAGGACTGTCACCTACAGCTAGTGATGTTCTATTTGTATAACAGTAAAAAAAAGTAGTTTAGAATTATGTTCCACAAAATTGTTCATATCCTTTGACCCAGTAATTCTGCCACTTGGAATTAATGCTTCCAAAGTAACTAAAAATGTAAACAAAGAAGTATTTGTTAGCTTCACAAGCAGCCCACTGTATGCTGTACTATGTGCTTAGAATTGATAACAACACAGTTCCTGTCTTAAAGAAGTTTAGAGTTAGCAGGAGAGGTTTATCAGAATGCTGCTTCTTGTAGCCCAACATTAAAGATGACCTAAATCTCCAACCATTGGTAAATGATCAAATCAATGATTTCAGTCATATGAGAATATTATGCTGAAATGTTTTCATAACTTGGAAAAACACTTATGCTATAATATTGTGAAAAGTAAAATATCAAATGTATTCTAAACTATATAGATATAAATAGAAAAATTAATAGGAGCCATGTGAAAAACATTAACAGTCATTGTTTGGAGAGATCTTTTGCTTTCTTCATACTTCACTTTGAAAAATATATTAGGCATATGCTTTACTTTATGACCAGATAATACATTTTTGAAGCAAGAAATTAATATATTCTATTTTTGAAAGGCATAATGATCTCACTTATAAGTAGAATATGAAAAAGTTCAATATTTAGAACTAGAGAGTAAGATGATGGCCATCAGAGGCTGGAGTATAAGGAGGGGGAGGTGGTGAGTTGCTTATCGAGAGCTACAAAGTTTCAGATCAATATAAGGAAGAGGTTTTAAAATATATTGCCCATACTCAATTAAAATGTATTAGATATTTTAATAAAACACAGAAACTCCTCTTTTGCCTTGGTGACTAATAATGTTTTATTTAAAAGTTGAATAGAGTATATTTCTAGGTCATTTACTTCTCTGTGGAAACTCAGCTACTTGGTACTGTCTAATGGTTGTTGCATTATCATGTAGTCCCACAACTTTTAGCAAGTTCTGTCATTCTGGGGTTTGAACTTAGGGCTTTGTGGTTGCTAGGTAAGTGCTCTACTAATTAGGCTACCCCTACAGCCCTATTATCAGCATTTATCATGTGCTAGTATCTCAGTTGGAGCTTCCCTGCCAATTTAATGTAATTTAATATAATCTCATGCTACATTCAAATTATTTTTAAAGTTTTTTGACTTGGTAGTACTGTAAGCTCCATTTTAACTCTAAAACTCAGAATCCCTTGAGAAAAAAGAATGTTATATTTTCTGTTCTGTCAAACAAAAATTATATCACATGCTTTGATATGATACTAGGTAAGCTAAGGGCTGAGTGTGGTGGTGCATGCCTATAGTCTAAACTTCTTGGAGATTGAGGTCAATTCCAGGCAAAAAGTAACAGAACCTGCCACCACCACCTCTGTAATGGTGGTGCATATCTGAATCCCAGCTGCTGAGGAGCTGTAGGTAGGAGGTTCTCACTCTTGAGCATAGCCTCAGGTACAAAGCATAAGTCCATGTCTGAAAACTATTTAAAAAGTGCTACAGGAATGACTCAGGTGGTAAAATGCCTGCCTAGCAAGCCCAAGGCCATGAGTTCAAACCCCAGGACAGAAAAAAGATAAATACCAGGGTATACAGAGAAGATACATTTTTGTTTTGTTTATTTTGTTTTAAAGTACTCAGGGTTGAACTCCAGTTCTTTTGCCTGCTAAGCATGAACTTCATCACTGAGGTTGTTCCTTCTTACTTTGCATTTCACAGGCAGCCTTGGAAGCACTAGACAAACTGGACCTGTTTGGTGTGAAAGGTGGGCCCCAGTCAGTTATCCATGTTTTGGCTGATGAAGTACAGCACTGCCAGGTAAGGGAATAATGAATCATATTATGACACATTTTTATCTTGCCCCAATTCAAACTTAGCACAGTCTTCAGTTTAAGGAGTAATAAATGACAGTATAGCAACTGATAGATTACCACGTGCCAATAAATGTTTTTGTACCAAGCATCTTATACTTAGATAAACTAGATGCAGCATCGTTCTTTTTTTGCCAGTCCTGGGGCTTGAACATAGGGCCTGAGCACTATATCTGAGTTTATTTTGCTCAAGGCTAGCACTCTACCACTTGAACCACCGCACCACATCTGGCTTTTTCTGTTTATGTGGTACTGAAGAATTGAACCCAGGGTTACATGCCTGCTAGGAAAGCACTCTACCACTAAGTCACATTCCATGCCCCAGCTATAGTATTGTCTACAAAACAGATCACAGTTCTGTTCTCTTAACCGAGGTTAGAAAATGACTCTACCGGGGCTGGGAAGGTGGCATAGAGTGCTTGCTTTGCATGCATGAGGCCCTGGGTTCAATTCCTCAGCACCACATAAGCAAAAAGCCGGAAGGGGCGCTGTGGCTCAAGTGGTAGAGCACTAGCCTTGAGCTGAAGAGCTGAGGGACAGCGCCCAGGCCCAGAGTTCAGGCCCCACAACCGGACCCCCCAAAAAAAAAAGAAAAAAAGAAAATGACTCTACCATAATATATGGAATTCTCCACTTGTTACTTAAGAAACCATGGTGTCTTCCTGATAATCTCCTTTTCTGAACATGTAGAGAAAATAAGGGATGATACATTTTGAGTGTTCCCCGCCCCCTCACCCCGGCCTGGGTACTTTCCCTGAGCTTCTGTTGCTCAAAGTTAGCACTCTACCATTTGAGCCACAGTGCCACTTCCAACTCTTTATGTTTATGTGATAGTGAGGAATCAAACCCAGGACTTCATACATGCTAGCCAAACACTCTACCACTAAGCCATGTTCCCAGCCCATTTGAGTGTTCTTACTTACTACTCCCTCTGAAATGGTTTTTGTCCCTGGTTGTGAATAATAGGGTTTAAACTAAGGGCAAGTGTTTTGCCACTGAGCCACACTCTCAGCCTCTAGGGTAATATATCATTTGAGATTACACTGTTAATAGGGTAAATATGCATCTTCAATTTTTAGGATTGTTCCTAGTATCCAAAGATTTAAGTTTCTTCTCTCTGGCATGATGAATTTTCTTTTTTTCTTCAAACTCTGATTACCTGCTCATAGGGTCCTAATAAATATAAATTTGCCTTCTAATTTTAAAAATTCACAGTCTAACAAAATAAACACCAGGAAATTGGTTCTCCTTAGGGGGAATTGGGGTAAGGGGAGAGAAGATGAATGCAGATCCTACAAGATTAAGAAAATTGAGAACTGGGTGCTGGTAGCTCATACCTGTAATCCTAGCTTCTCAGGAGGCTGAGATATGAGGATTGTAGTCTGAAGTCAGCCCAGGCAGGAAATTCTATGAGACTATTATCTCCAATTAACCACCAGAAAACAGGAAGTGATGGTGAGGCTAAGGGATGGAATTGGGAAGGAATGGAGAGGATGATGAACAGGGTGACATTGTTCAAGATGCACTGTATTCATAAGCCACTTTGTTGAATGATAACTCCTTTGTACAAATACTCAAAGACATTAAAAATATTTTTCAAATTGGAAAGGCAATGTGTTGGAAGTATATGAGCTAAGCACTCCCTGTTGTTTCTCAGCAACTACATTTTGTCTTAACTTTGTTCTAAATATCTGTTAATGGAGCAACAGGACTGTGGCAGAGTAGCTTTTGTAAGCAGCTGCTTAGAATCCAGATGGGGAAGCATTAAGAGCAGGCCAAGAAAGAAATAACTCTCTATTGAATAGTGTTTAGGTTTTCACCTAAAAGATCTCCCACGTAAATTTTTTTCAAACTAAACTTGTTTTACAATGCTAAGATGTTTCCTAATACACTGCACTTTGAATTCCTTTCATTTAGTCTATACTTAATTCGCTACTGCCCCGGGCTTCAACATCCAAAGAAGTTGATGCTAGTCTGCTCTCAGTGATTTCTTTCCCAGCCTTTGCTGTAGAAGACAGCCAGTTGGTGGAGCTCACAAAACAGGAGATAATCACTAAGCTTCAGGTATGCCCATTTGTCCCATTCTTCTTTAATGGTGTGATTTTAAGTGTAGGTTAGTGCTTTTAGGGACCTTACTGTGGTTTAAGAAACCTTTAGTTTTTCTGAATTTTCTAAGTAGTGTCTTTACAAGGCTGTTAACAGCTTCTGCACTCATTGCTGAGGTTGTAGAATAATACAGCCACTTTGGAAAACAGCAGATTCTGGTAAGTTTAAACATATACCTACCATGTGACCTAACAAACTTACTCCTAGATATTGGTAGAAACAAAAACTTATAATACTCAAAGAAAATTCTGCACACAAATATTTATAGTAGCTTTAGTCATGATTGCAAAAGCCTGGAAACTTTTAACAGAGGGACAAATTAACAGTTAACATACCATCATGTTAGAATACTACTCAGCAATGGAAGAGTAACCTACTAATCTGTGTGACTATATGGGTGATTTGTAAGTGTAATTTGCTAAAGGAAAGAAGACCAGATCCCAGAGACCATGTATTATATGATTGTGTTTATATGAAAAGGCAAAACTCAAAGGAGAAAAACAGATTAGTGGTTGACAGAAGTTGGAGGGAATTGTATACCAGTAAAAGAAAAGTTAAAATTTCGACTTGGTGTGACAAAATGCAACTGAAAAGTTACTATTACAAAGAAAGTTGCTGGCCTAAGCCTAACCCATAAATACTGTATTCCACAGGTCAGCAAACTACAGCCTATTGGCTGGTCAACTGTTCTTGTAAAAGTATTTTATTGGAGCATGATGTATAGCATCAAAGCTGAGTAGTTTCAACAGAAACTAGTATGGCCTGCAAAGCCTAAAATATTTAGTACCTGGCACTTTAGTAACACATTTGTGAATCCTTGCTCTAGTTATAAATAACAGGTTATAAATAACAATATGGGTTAATAAAAAATATGGGTTAGCAGCTGAGTACAGTTGATGTCTCATACCCAACTTTGAGGCAGAAATAGAGAGGATTGTAGTTTGAGGTAAGTACAGGCAAGAACTTAGTGAGACTCTATTTATACAAAAAATCCAGGCATGATTGCACACACTTGTCTTTCCTAGTAACATAAAAGGTGTAAATAGGAAGAATGAAATCCAGGCCTTCCCCTGGCCCAAAATGCAGACCATACCTGAAAAACAGTGAAAGAAAAAAAGGAATGGGATCTGGCTCAGAGTACTTGCTTTGCAAGCATGAGATCCTGACTTTAAACCACAATACTGCAAAAAAAAGGTATTGGTATTGCAATTCTGAAAAAAAAATGAGTACAAGGGCTGAAAAAATAAGTAAATATATAGTATATAATGAAAGCCAATTTTCTACTATTAAAGCAGTTTTAAAAAAGGACCATGGAGCGGGGTTCTAGTGGCTCACTTCTGTAAGCCTAGCTACTCAGGAGGCTGACATCTGAGGATAACCGTTTGAAGCCAGCTTGGGTAGGAAAGTCCATGAGACTCTTGCTTCCAATTAGCCACCAGAAAACCGGAAGTAGAGCTGTGGCTTAAGGTGGTAGAATGCTAACCTTGAGCAAAAAGAGTTCAGGGTCAGCACCCAGGCCCTTGATTTCAAGCCTTAGGATTGACAAAAAAAATAGGTCCAATGGAAAGGCTAAAATGAACCTCTTGATGCTAAATAGGAGTAGGTGGTATTAGGTATTAGGTATTGGGGTGAACAAACATGTGTGTCTGTGTAATATAGATGTGCTTTTAGATGAATTTCCTAGTTTTGTCCACTGACAGAAGCCAAAGACAGTGAGCACACCTACTATTATCCAAGTCTTGGTTTTTATATATCATTTCCCATAAAAGAAATCTGGAATTCTTAGAGAAGTAGTTGATTTGAGGACCAGAACAGGTAAGATACAAGAGGGCCCTGAACATCTGGTTTCAGAAAGTAAAAGAGTACACAAGAAAGGAATGAAGCATGTCAACAGAACATGAAACTAATGGAAAGTGATCCAGTAGCTAAAGCAGGAACAATTTGAACAAAATAATTATTACAGTATTGAATACTATGATAATAAATGAAAATGTAAATGAAATATCTACAAGTTCATACTGATACAAATAAGTAAAAATGAATAAATGGGAAGGAAGGAGAATTTTAATAACTAGGTATTGAAGGAATGAAGGAAATAACATTACCATTAGGTAAATACCACAATAATAGTTGCTTCAAGAGAGATCTACTGATAGTAAAATCAGTGAATGAAAGTTTAAGCAGAAAGAAGACATATACCTAGCTATTTCCCACAGAAAACCCAACTGACACCACTTTATTTTTTTTAATCAAAGCACATTTTATTTGTGTATGAACATATCACATTAATTGAAATACACACACACACACACACACACACACACACACACACACACACACACACACATTCCAGTCCTGGGGCCTGGGCCTGGGCTCTGTCCCTGAGCTTCTTTTCTCAAGGCTAGCACCACTTGAGCTTCTTTTCTCAAGGCTAGCACCACTTCAGCCACAGCACCATTTCTGACTTTTTCTGCTTATGTGGTACTGAGAAATCGAACTTAGGGCTTCATGCATGCTAGGCAAGTGCTCTACCACTGAGCCATATTTACAGCACCACAATTAATATAGTCTTATATTTTTTTCGGTCATGGGGCTTGAACTCTGAGCCTGGGCACTGTCCCCGAGCTCTTCAGCTCAAGGCGAGCACTCTGCCACTTGAGCCACAGAACCACTTCCAGTTTTCTGATGGTTAATTGGAGATAAGAGTATGGATTTTCCTGCCTGGGCTGGCTTTGAACCGCAATCCTCAGATCTTAGCCTCCTGAGTAGCTAGGATTACAGGTGCAAGCCACCAGTGCCCGGCTAATTAATATATTTTAATGAATGAAATTATAGATTTAATCAGTGGTCCTCTAAGTACTTTAACATAAGCTTTAGATAAGGTCCAAAATGTGTCAAATCCATGGCAACTGTACTTTTCAATGAAAAATGATTAAGGTGGTTTGAAACCATTATGTTTTGATTGGTGGTTTTTTTCACGAGCGCCCTCTTGTGGATGGAAAGTATATTACCAATATGTAGGACTTGGGAGTGGGTTGAGAATGCTTTGTGTTTCAGTCATGTCTAAGAAATATATAAGCACTTGTTCTCTGAGTCCAAGTTGTTTCTCCATTTTTATCTCCACAACTTAAATTCTATAAAGTCTAGGCTCCCAGTCCTTCAGACCATCTGGTCTGTTGGTTCCCAAAATGACTTATCATTATCAGTTGATCCAGGAATGTTTAAAAAGTACATATCATTGAGCAACAGTCTGAGACATGTTGGGTTAATAAGCACATAGCAGGGCCACAAGTATAATTTTATAACCCTCATAGGGTAACACCACTTTAAATCATCAGTCACCAGTGACATATAATTCTTGCTATAATGCACTGAGAAGGCACACAGCATCTCTGTGATGTCCTTTCTTGTACTGCATAACCTCAATGACATCATGACAAAAGTCAGACATCTGAATTGATGGATATTCTACAAACTAACTGATAAATGCTTTCAAAGTGTCAAGGTTATGGAAAATAAGGGAAGACTGGAACTGTCCTGGATTGGAATTGACTCTGGAGACATGACAACTAAATGCAGTGTGAGATTCTGAATCAGCTTCTAGAACAGAAAGAATACCAACTTCCAAAGAAGTTCATACTTTGGTTAATAGTACCATCCCTACGTTACTACTTGAGCCAATATATATTCTGTGATTATGTAAGGTAGTAGTTAGTATAAGGGCATAGTGACCCTCTCTGTCTTTCTCTCTCTGTCTCTGTCTCTCTGTCTCTGTCTGTCTGTCTCTGTCTGTCTCTGTCTCTGTCTCTCTCTTTCTCTCTCTCTCTCTCTATTTTTGCCAGTCCTGGGGCTTGAACTCAGGGCCTGGGCACTGTCCCTGAGCTTCTTTTGCTCAAGGCTAGCACTTGGGCCACAGCACCACAAACCCAGGGCTTCATGCATGGTAGGCAAGCACTCTACTAAGCCACATTCCCAGCCCATGGGACTCTATGTTTTTTCCAATATTCTTTTTTTTCTTTATGTGGTGCTGAGGAATCGAACCCAGGGCCTCAGGCATGCAAGGCAAGTGCTCTACCACTGAGCCACCTTCCCAGCCCCAGACTCTATGATTTTTATGGCAGTCTTCTTTGAAATTACCTGAAAATTTTACAAATGCATTTTGCACCAGTCTTGGGGCTTAAATTCAAGGCCTGGGTGCTGTCCCTGAGCTTTTTGTGCTAGTGCTCTACCACAGCTTCAGCTTTTGGTGCTTAATTGGAGATAAGGGTCGCATGGACTTTCCTGCCCAGGCTGGCTTTGAACCATGATCTTTAGATCTCAGCCTCCTGAGTGTCTAGGATTATATGTGTGAGACACCAGTGCCCAACTTATTTTTGTTTTTAAGTATTATGTCTGCATTGGTGAGAGACTGGTATATGTCAATGTTGCTGACTATATATTTTTGATTAATTATATGTATTACCAGCATACAAGCTTCTGACCTTTCTTCTCTGTGTTCCCAGGGTCGTTATGGTTGCTGTCGTTTCCTACGAGATGGATATAAAACTCCTAAAGAGGTACATTTCTTGTGTAAATGCATGGTAGAATGATCCTGACTCTACAGCCTCATTCAGAAAGAATAGTTACTGCACACTGCTACTCAGGGAGATTACTAAACAGGATAACCTCACTTCCTCTTTTGGACTTAGCTACCATGTCCTTAGTTTGTGGGTCTTTCTGAATGAGATTTTTTAAAGAGGGTGAAGTCCTTTGACATTTTGCAGCTGGTTACTTTCGGAAAAGAACCTCCTGCTGGGTACTAAAGTCAGGAACAAAAGCTTAAGCAAAAACAGAACATTTACATAGCTTCCAAGTGCCTCCCCCTAGATATATGATTATTATAAAGGAAAAAAGCTTTCCATAAGTACATCAAACAGGATCCCTGTCGGACCATTTTCTGTTACCATTAACAGATTCTTCTGGTTCTTCTCTTCCTGTTCTTCTCTTACTCTACTCTGAGGATTTATTAAGGCTCTGTGCTTGGTCAGATTGCTTATTTTATATAGGGCTTTTTCACAAAGCTCACCTGTAATTTATGTCTAGGAGGCTTATTCTCAAGCTCTGACCTCTAAGCCTTTCTATGTGTATATACTACTACTACCTCACACTTAACAAGTGTAAAACTTGTTTTACACCTTTACTGCAAACCAGACTTCTATATATTCCTGTGATATATTATTATCCCAGTTCCATTAGGTAAAAGTCACCTCACGGTTCTTGGTAAGGGAGGAGGAGTATGTACATGTTTGAAGCCTTTCCTGTCCACTTTCTCTGAGTGATAAGACAGACTGTATTTTGTTTTTACTAGGATCCCAATCGTCTATACTATGAACCAGCTGAATTGAAGTTATTTGAAAACATTGAGTGTGAATGGCCTTTGTTCTGGACATACTTTATCCTCGATGGCATCTTCAGTGGCAACACAGAACAGGTAATGAGCTGGAAAGAGCTTCTCAGCCAACTGTCCTTCATACATATATCTTCCTCTGTGAGTTAATGGCTGTACTGACCCCATGTCTCAGCAGAAGTCCTCCTGGTTGGGAGGGACAGAGTTGTCCCATAGAAACTAGTAGCTGAGTATACTAAATTAATACCTGAGAGACAGACTCACATCTTTTCTGGTTCAATTCCCACCGTTGAGTAGCCCAAGTATTGTCATTTATGTCTTCCATTTCTCTCTACATGAGAATAGTTTTTCTATATTCATCAAGGAAGATATAAAAAAACAAAAATCTTAATTATTAAATATTAATTCCACTACTATTGTATGCTAATACAAATAGTTACAAAAAGAAAATGATAATATAATTGAGTGCAACCTATTTAAAAATGTTTAAGGAGATTATAATGCTAAATACCTTGATTTGGACATTATACTATATACATAGATTGAATTGTTAAACTGTACCTCATAAAATATTTTTTACAATATGTGGTAGCATCTGCCAGCTCTGAGGAAGCTGAGGCAGAGGACCTTGAGTTCAAAGCCAATCTGGGCTACAAAGACCATCTCAAGTCATGATGATGTCTCAAGTCGTGATGATGATGATGATGATGATGATGATGATGACGATGATGATGATGATGATGATGATGATGATGATGACAGCAATGACAATAATATTTTTAAAAACATCTGTAAAGATCTTTGAATTTTACATGTTGTTAGTTCAAAATACAGTTAGTTCTGCTAACTAGCCATTCCTAAAAAAAAACAAACCAAATTCACCATGCTATATATGCATAGTCAAGAATTAAAAAAAAATATGGTACTTAGGGGAAAATAATGTAAGGACATAGCACTTAAAATGTTTGTAAGCAGGAAACGTATAGGAACCTAGTAAAAATATGTCTTAACATACTAGATGGTTAGGAAATACATAACTGCTAGGATAGTTATACTACTTTTACCTTGAAAAAAGGCCACAACTCTGTTTGTGCCAGCATGTGCCCTTGTACCTGCCAGCTCACCCATCTAGCTATGTGCTCATGTGCTTGTATGCAGGGGAAAGAAAACAAAAAACAAAAAGGAAGGAAATAGAGTAAAAGAATATGAAACTGAGATAAAGTAAAAAAGCAGATTGAGGCTGGGTGCTGAGGGTTCACGCCTATAATCCCAGCTACTCAGGAAGCTGAGACCTGGAGGATCACAGTTTGAAGGAAGCTTGGGCAGTAAAGTCCAGGGGACTCCAATTACTGAGCAAAGAGGCAGACTGGAGGTGTGGTTCAAGTAGTAGAGTACCAGCCATGAGCAAGCAAGCCCAGCAAGCTTGAGCCCTTACATTCAAGCCCTGGGACCTGCATGGAAAAAAAAAAAAACAACTTAAAAGGAGGCTAAGAGAAGAAGTGGGAAATGAAAAATAGGGGAAGCCACATAAATCACAGCCAGCATGACCATCAGATTCTTACAGCTTGTAAGTAAAGTAGTTGTGAGAAGGGGTTAGGTTGGGACAGGTGGGAGAAAATGATGGAAAGGGTGACATTGGTTAAGATGCATTGCACTCATAACTAACATTTTGAATTGAAACTTCTTTGAACAACTATTTAAAGATAATTTTTAAAAATTAAAATAAAAAAGGAAGCGATGGGAATATGACTACATGAAGTGGAATAGAAAGATATAAATGCAGGTGTGGATTGATGTGGTTCATCATCCTGAGTTGTGTGCATGTGTGTCTGTTGTGTATTTTTATACAGCTCACTTCAGCTGTATGTGTTCTCAGGATCAAATTGTGCATAAGCAAATATGACATTCATGTTTGTTCCCTAATCTGTCAAATGCATTAAACAAATTTGTGTTTTTACCAGGATCCCAGCTGAGCTCATGTTATTGTGTTATAGCAGAAATGACTGCATTTTTTGCAGTTTAAGTTATAATTTTGTTTTATTTTTGTATTTTTATGAACCCAGGGCATTGTACATGCTACATAAAGTACAAAGGAGGAGGCTACAATGCTTGATAAGAAATGTACTCATTATCTTGCCCATCTAATTGTAACCCCTCTGTACAGTATTTTCACAATAAAAAATAAATAAAAATTAAAAAAATAGATCTTCAGTCTCCCTATCCTTTTTTTTTGAACATTTTATGTGCTGCTAAGCTTCAACAAATTGTTAAAAAATATAAACCCGACTATGCTAGAAACTAAATTTAATAGGTCGTAATGCAGTTTTAAAAGCCAATATGTAAGCCAGGTGCTGGTGGCTCACACCTGTAATCCTAGCTACTCAGGAGGCTGAGATCTGAGGATCGCAGTTCAGAGCCAGCCCAGGCAGGAAAGTCCATGAGACTCTTACTCCAATTAACTACCAGAAAACGGGAAGTGGTGCTGTGGCTCAAGTGGTAGAGAACTGGCCTTGTGCTGAAGAGCTCAGGGACAGTTCCCAGGCCCAGAGTTCAAGCCCCATGACTGACAAAAACAAAAACAAAACAATATATGGTAGTTATGTCATTTGCACCTAGCTACTTGGATGGCTGAGGTTAAGAGGACTGTGGTTTGAGGTTAGCCTAGGCAAAAAGTTTGACCTTCTCATCTCAATGACTAAAAATCTGGGTGTAGTAATATGCACTTGTCATCCCAGCTATGTGGGGATCACAAGTAGAGGATTGCCATCCAGATCAGCCCAGGCAAAGCAAGACGCTGTTTGAAAATAATTAAAGCAAAAAGGTCTGGAGTGTTTGACTCCACTAACATAGCATCTGTTTAGCCAAGCACAAAGCCTCATGTTCATATAAAAAGTGAAATCCAGTACATCTTTTGTGGAAGGGTTAATTTTAAAAAATGTATTTGTAAAGATGATATACAGAAAGGTTATAGTTTCCTAAATCAGGTAATCATGCATTTCTTTTTGGACAATGTCACCCCTTCCTTTGCTCTCTCCAAGTTTTTCCCTCTCATCCCTACCTACAAGTTTTATAGTTAATTTTCAAAGTAGTGTCTAATGGGTACCTCTAGAAAGCCAGTACATCTTAAAAGTCTAGAAAGAGTGCTTAAAGTAGTCAAGTGTTCAAGGGAGATCAAACAGACCTTTAGAGACAGGTTGACTTGGGATAAGCCCTGAACATGTATATGCCTGATATTCTTCCAGAAGTTTTGAACCTCTTTGAATCTTAATCTCCCTGTAAATGGCTTCAATTTCATATATCCAGTAAGATGTTTATTAAAGTTAAATGTGTTCAATTACACAAATGTCCTGATATTTGGCCTGCAACAAGCATTTATTAAGTACCATTTCCTTTCCTTCTCCCTTTTACTTGGTTAAATGAGCTCCTTTGCAATAGTGCCTTCTCTCCTAGGTCCCCACAGGAACCCTCCAAAAGTTTGCGTTTCTGCCTTTCTTTTCTCTACAGGTTCAAGAGTATAGAGAGGCTCTTGATGCAGTGCTCATCAAGGGTAAAAATGGAGTCCCGCTTCTACCAGAGCTATACAGTGTTCCTCCCAACCGGGTGAGTTGACAAGGGAGGAGCCATAGCTCTGTAAGTCTGCTTCATTTAAGTCAAACAATTTTCATCATTTGCTTATAGATGAAAAACAGCTGAAATATTATTTCATTCCTTTAGAAATAAATTGTAAGACAATCTCAATTACAGCACTGTTGTGCAGTGAGAAACGGTCAGGGCCAAACCTTGATTCTGAGCATGAGATCAGTAGGTGTGAGCAGAGTGATATTCTGTGCAGGCTCTCAGGATTTGCTCTTTCCTGCTTTGCAGACAGTACACCAGGATTGTTTGAGTATAACAGGCCTGGAAAATGCAGTATGTCTTGTCTTCATTTTCCCAATATGCCAATTGAATATATCATTCATTGTTCCTGTTCTCCACTGTGAAAGATCATTAAACATGGGGAGAGGTAGTCGTCCTTTCTGGTAGGGATGAAGTATCTAAGAGTTTGTTAAAAAATAGATTTCAGGCCTCCCTCATACCTATTCAACCAGGATCTTTATTTTAGTAAGATCCCCAGGGACTTTATGTGCATTACAGTTTGAGGAGTGTGGCTATAAGCTATTTGTTATAGTGCTTGATTTCTCAGTGCCTTGCCTGGGTGACTATGTAGGTATGCCACACTGGGCTTTTATTGTGTAGTATCAGCCTTGTATTACCTCTCCTCTTGCCTTTTCATCTGTTCATCTAGGTTGATGAAGAATATCAGAATCCTCACACTGTGGACCGAGTCCCCATGGGGAAGTTGCCTCACATGTGGGGTCAGTCTCTGTACATTTTAGGAAGCTTGATGGCAGAGGTAAGAGGAAATGTCAAGGCTTTCCCAGCTTTTCCTGACTTAGTCACCATATACGTCAGATTTGATAGTAGTTCACAAGAATATCTTTTTCCTTTTTGTACTTTGCCTTAATTATAATTTCTTTTCTAGGTTCTCAGAATGGGGAGCGTGGCCAGCACTTGACAAACATCTCTTGCTCCCTGGCAACCATGTCCCTCTTGCCCCACAGGATTCCCTAATTTTTCACTGTTATTTGCAGCTGCTTAGGAATCAAGCCCTAGATCTTTCCCTTGAAAACTCCTCCAACGGCCGGACACCAGTGGCTGATGCTTGTAAATCCACCTACTCAGAAGTCTGAGATCTGAGGATTTCAGTTCCAAACCAGACTGAGAAGGAAAGTCCGTAAGAGACTTATCTCCAGTTTTCCACCAAAAATGTTAGAAGTGCAGCTGTGGGTCAGTGATAGAGCTCTGGCCTGAGAAAAAAGAAAGCTCAGGGACACCCAGACCCTGAGTTAAGCCCCAGACTGGCACAAAAAACAAACAAACAACAACAACAAACTCCTCTTCAGTGCCTTGTGTGGTGTGTGACTCATGAATGCACTTGTGCTTAGGTATTGAATTACTGTTAATAGATTAAGGCATAATCCTTACAAACAATATTATGTTTTTCATTCTTTCATTCAGTTAATTGATCACTTTAGGCACTCTTGACAAGTGACTAGGAACATAGTGATCTCTTTGTTTTGTTTACTTTTAATAAGAACCTCTCTAAATGTTCCCTATGTCAAATTCTGTTGAGACAGCCTTTGATGAAGCACTTACTTCTGTATGCCAAGCTTTTTCTGTTTTGGAAAGAAAGGTGGTATTAGGGCTTGAACTCAGAGCCTCCCAGTTGCTTGTCTTGCTTACTCACAGCTGACACTACCACTTGAGCCACACTTCCAGACCTGCTTTTTGGTGGTTAATTGAAGCTGCACTAGCATGCCTTGCACTGTGATCCTCTAGATCTCACTCTCCTGAATAGCTAGGATTATAGGCATGGACCACCAGTTCCTGGCTCTGTGTCCAGCTTCTTTGTGCCGTTTTTATCCTACACAGAAGGATTCTCTTTCTCAAAAGTATTCTGTATTTACAGGCAAATGTATTTCCTCACTATACGTTATTTTCATGCAATTACCTGGAAGATCTAAGTTTGTGACTTGGCTATGCTTTCTGAGACAGATTCTTTGACTTCATTATATGTGACCATATAGTCACAGTTTTAGTTTTTGGGTTTTTTTTCCCCTATGACCATGTTTTATTATCTTTACTTGACATGATTATGAAACGCAGTAATTGGCAAAATGCTTTGTTTAAAGTTAGTCTTTCCTGGTGAAATCCTCATTCAACTAGATTAAGTAAAATAAAAAAGGATATCTAAGACATTAATAAGGATAAAAAGGGGGAGTTCATCTTATTTCATAAAATATAGAATCTCAAGTGAAAAGATTTCTGCTTAGCAGAAAGCACTGGAGATACACACTGAATCAATGGCTTAAAATAAGCATTGTGGACTGATTATCATAATGTGTATCATCATATCTATATACAGAGACGATAGAGTAATAATCAGAAACTTTCTGTTTCTTTATAATTTTTATGGAACTGACTTCCAAAATAAAGTATTTTGGCAGCCACTAGCAATAAACTACAGATAAAATTTATTTGGATGTGAATTCCAGGAATTAAAACATTTTTATTCATGGAGGACATTAGGTACTTTTCTAATAATACCTCCCCTAAACCAATAGTTTTATTTATTTTGAGATCTAATAGTCAGATTTTAAATTTGAGACAGTCTCTCTATGTAGCTTAGGCTGGCCTTGAATTTGCAATCCTTTTGCCTTTCTCAAATTCTGGGGTTACAGGTGTGTGTTACCACACCTTGCCTTGATAATGTCTTTGTGTGTGTGTGTGTGTGTTTTCCTAGGGATTTTTAGCTCCTGGAGAAATTGATCCACTGAACCGTAGGTTTTCTACTGTACCAAAGCCCGATGTTGTAGTTCAAGGTATGTATTCTTATTCTCTGCTTCAAGACAGAGGTTTTTTTTGGCCAGTGATTTAAGTTTAGCCTTCATCTTTATTTAGTTAGGTTTCAAAAATATGTAATTTTTAGTTCATTTTGGTTTCAGAATTACTATAATCAAACAAATGAAGGACGAGTGCTTTTAGAGGATTCCAAGATACTATGTGGCACTTTATATTCCTGGAAACTTTTAATTGTCGTGACATTTTAGCTTTCTAGTTATCTCTGTTTTCTCTTAAACACCTTTTCTGCTAGAATTCCTTTTTATAACCTTCTACTGGTTATGTACCTACTCTCATATTCTAATAGTTCTGTATTTACATATTCTGTATTGGTTTACTAGTGCCACCTCCTAGCATTATCTCATTGGAGAGTACGTCTAAGATCTACTTTTTTTCCTAATAATCAAGTTAAATTTGAGGTCATCTCCTTATTGCAAAACTGTAGATAAGTTTTTTTTAACATATGAAGACTTCTAGTCTCAATACTTAATTACTAAATATCTCTACCACTGATCTCTTCTCTTTTCATCCCAATCCATTTATCTCTCCTAAGAACATCAGTTCTTTCTCCTTTGCTTATAACTTCCAGTGGTAGCACCATTGGCCTAGTTTCCTAGGGTAAAAATTTGAGATTATTGTTTTTTTAATTATTTATTTTTATTAAGTAGTTGTAACAGAGAGGTTCCAATTCCAGAAGGCAGTTTATGAGTACAATGCATCTTGATAAATGTCATCCTTACCATCATTCTCTTCCATCTTTCCCCTTCTTATCCTCACCCTTGTTACATAGCTCCATTTTCACATAAAGTACATTGAATATAATGACTGTATTTGCTTAATGTTCCTCCTTCCATTTATGCTTGAGATGGATTTTAACTCTCCAACATCACTATATAGTATAGTATTAAGCCCTTCTGTGATGCTTCTTTAAAATATCTCTAGATTTGATTCTATGGGGAAAAAAGAATCCTATTTTCTTTTTTTTTTATTGTGAAAATACTGTATAGAGGGGTTACAATTAATGGGCAAGATAATGAGTACATTTCTTATCAAGCATTGTAGCCTCCTCCTTTGTTTCCCCTTCCCATCCCTTCCCATCCTCCCCCTGCCCCCACCCAATCCTCCCTGCTCCCCCCCACCTCCCCCTCCCGCACCAAAGTTGTAAAGTTCATTTTCGACATAACAACTTGTACATCTCATTGTTGCAATGGGTCCACCTAAACGATTTGTTTTTCCCCTTCCCCTCCACAAATTATACCGACATCAAATATCCTATTTTCTTTTTGTTGTTGTTGGTTGTGAGTCTTGAATTCTGGGCCTGGACGCTGTCACTGAGTGCTTCAGTTCAAGGCTAGCACTCTACCTCTTGAACCACAGCACCACTTCCTGTTTTCTGGTGGTTAATTGGAGATAAGAGTCTCTCTTGGACTTTCCTGCCTGGCCTGGCTTTGAACCATGATCCTCAAATCTCAGCCTCCTGAGTAGCTAGGATTATAAGCATGAGCCACTGGTGCCTGGCAAGAATCTTATTTTCTAAAGCTTCCTATACTTGTAATTCTATGTGTTACAGAGGCTTGGCTTATCACTGTCTTTAAGAAGTGTTTGATAAAGACCATTATGTTTCCTTTCCATGAGAAAGCTTCCTCTGCATTGAGGCTTACACTCAGCTATATTGATGGCCTAGTTGCTGTAATGGATTTATTCATTGAAGACGTAGAGACTAAGCTCACAGCCTTCTTCCTCCCTAAATTCTACCATAAAAATATATTTTAGCATTGACATAGATGCCATGTGACATTTTTAGTCTCAAGATTCTTGGATATCCATGTCTCAAGTACCTTATCCTTCTACTCTACTCACAACAAAGATCAAACTTTGGGAACATTTCACCTTATATAGCTATATTTCCAGTATTCTACTAGGTTCATGTCACTTCTTTTTATTCTTCTTTCATTCTTTTCCCTTGTGGTACTAAGATTTCAGTGCAGGGCACTTTGCTTGACAAATGCTCTACCACTTGAGCCATACCTCCAGCTTCTCTTGTAGTTGAGATTATAGATAGGTATATACCACCATGCCAAGCTTTTCTTTTTACTAGTTGTAAAGTAGTCTTGCAAATTCTTTTGCAGAGACTAGCCTTGAACTATAAGCTTCCTGATCTTCACATCTTGAGTGGCTAGGATTATAGGTGTACACTACCATACCTTCCCATTATACTTGTTTCTGTTTTTTTTTTCCTCACTTGCTCTTTCTTGACTACATGGTTGATCAGCAAAATGTCTCACTCCTCAATGCATCACAATACTGTTAGATGTATCAGAAAAATTGTAGCCCTAAGCCAATCTTACAGTCTGTATTTTCTTTTTTTGTGAACATACTGTACGGAGGGGTTACAATTACATGGGCAAGATAATGAGTAAAGTCTGTATTTTTTTTCCTTCCTTCCTTTCTTCCTTCCTTCCTTCCCTCCTTCCTTCCCTCCCTCCCTCCTTTCTTTCTTTCCTCCTTTCTTTCTTTCTTTCTTTCTTTCTTTCTCTTTCTTTCTAGAATACCATACAGAGGAGTTACATGGGCAAGATAATGAGTACATTTCTTTATTTTATTTTATTTTTATTTTTTTGGGTCCGGTCGTGGGGCCTGAACTCTGGGTTTACCACTTGAGCCACAGCACCACTTCCGGCTTTTTCTTTTTGCTTATGTGGTGCTGAGGAATCGAACTCAGGGCCTCATCCATTCAAGGCAAGTGCTCTACCACTGAGCCACCTTCCCAGCCCCAATGAGTACATTTCTTATCAAGCATTGTGGCCTCCTCTTTGTTTCCCCTTCCCCTCCTTTCCCACTCCCCCCCCCCCCGCCAAAGTTGTGAAGTTCGTTTTTCAACATAATGACTTGTACATCTCATTGTTGCAATGGTTCTACCTGTATTCCTAGTTATTCAATCTCTGGCCAGCTAAAGCTATTGGAGAAAATATCAAATGAACATACTGTAGTATTGAAAAGACACGGATTCCAAGTCAACCTTCTCTTAGTCCTTGTTGCTATCATCATCCACATTTTTGTCCTTCTCAAACACTAATCCAAACAACTTCTGTTTTCACCTTCTATCCATTGTTGAGCCTAATCCTTAACATGATTTGTGCCTGATCATTATATTCTGTCAGCTTCCCAATCCTCCCCACCCTAACAGTCATACTTGCCCTTCCTTCCTTTTCTGTAGTCTCAGAAAAAGCTTGTACTCCTATTGAAGCCCAACTTCCCCTTCTGATATATGATGCTATTCTCTTTCCTGGCCTTTTGTGGAAACTTACTTGGGTAAAATATTGAAAATTTGCCACTCTATTTTTGTTGGTTTTTTCCCATCTATTGACATGTTCATCTTCCTCTAGTTATCCAACTAGTTTTTACTTTTTTTGTCCAAACTTCTGTCCGTTTCATATTCCATTCATTCTTCTCTCCTTTATAATTTGGTTTATTACTCTGAAAATGTTCTTGATGAAGTTACTAGTGACCTTTGTGTTATCAATTTCAGTAAATATTTCATATCTGTATCAGTGGATATTTCAGTTCTATTTATCATTATCTTTCTGAAAACTCTTAATTTCCATATTGTCTGCCATCCCATGTTCTCTTGGGGTTCCTTTAACCTATATGAAACACTGTTTGTTCTCATTGTATCCTAACCCTTCTTCTCTTTGACACTTAACTATTGTTAAAGGTTTGAGTTCTGTCCTTAGCCCACTGCTCTGAAAATTTGCTTGTTTTTCAGCATCCTACTCCAACCTCCCTTTTCTCAACTACTTACTTGTTTCCTTACTCTCAGAAGTTGGTATCACCAGTTATGCCATAGAGCAAATATAAGGCATAAGAAACCTCCCATCCTATTCTTAATATTATATTCTACATTTTCTTCTCTCATTTCTATGTATTTTCCCCTTTCTGTGTTAATGACTCATGAATATATAGCAACTTCCTCCTATTTTTTTTTGTGTTAGTCCTGGGGCTTGAAATCAGGGCCTGCCTAGTTGCTCAAGGCTAGCTCTCTACCACTTGAGCCACAGCTCTAATTCCAGCATTTTGCTGGTAACTGGAGATAAGAGTCTCAATGAGGGGGCTGGGAAGGTGGCTCAGTGGTAGAGCACTTGTCTTGCATGCATGAGGCCCTGGGTTTGATTCCTCAGCACCACATAAGCAAAAATAAAAAAGCCAGAAGTGGTGCTGTGGCTCAAGTGGTAGAGCACTAGCCTTGAGCTGAAGAGCTGAGGGACAGCACCCAGGTTCCGAGTTCAGGCCCCACGACCGGACCCAAAAAAATAAAAATAAAAAAGAAAATAACAAAAAGAAAAAAAAAGAAAAAAGAATCTCAGTGACTTTCCTGACCAGGCTGGCTTATAAATTATGATCCTTAGATATCAGTTTTCCAAGAAGCTAGGATTACAGATGTGAGCCACCAGTGCCCAGTTTATAGCAGCTTTCTTTAAGATAGTCCCATTTGGATGTCTCCCACGCACTATCTATTCAGCCTGACTAAAATTAATCAACTACAACTACACCCTTCTGCTGTATCGCACACACCTGCAGTTCCTCCCGTGTGCCAGTGTCATTAAATGGCATGCTGTCCTCCCAGGAACACAAACACTCGGGGAATATTTCCAGTTCAAGTTTCCTTTTCTCATTATGTGCTTCCAAATTTGTTAACAAATTCTAGCTTCTTATGAAATACTTGTGAAATCCATCCAGTTTTCTGTAGTACCAATAGCATGATCTTAATGTTGCCTATCAGCTTTACCTTCTTATATTACAGCAATAATTTGGGGCAGTACTGAGATTTGAACTCAAGGCCTCACTCAAGGCTTGGCAAGTGCTCTGTCACTGAGCTATACCTCCAGCCCTGTTTTTCAGTGGTCATCTTTAAGAAATGATGTCACTTCCTATAGAGGGATGCACTAGGACTGCAACCTGCCTATTTTTGGCTTCCTGTAGTTGAGATGATAGATGTATACCATAGCATCTAGTTCAGTTGAGATGACATCTCATGGACTTTTCTAACCAGGCTGGCCCTAGAACCATGATCCTGACTCCTGCATAGCTTAGGATGATAAGAATGAATCACTGTGCTCAGCTATGAGTTGGGAAAGGGCCTTGTGAACTTTTCTGCTCAGGCTGGCCTTGAACCACAATCTTCCCATTCTCAGCCTTCCAAGTAAATAGAATTACAAGTGTAAGCCATGAGCACCTAGGTTATAGTAATAAATATTTTACTATTCCCATTGTCTTTAGTGTAGTCCAAGTATACTCTGCCCATTTACTCTTTTACTTAATAACTTCTGTTGCTCAGATGGAAGTAATCAGTTTACACTTTCTCAAGCCCAAGTATCATCTTTTTAAGATGCAGCTTGGGTATGTTATCCCTGTGATTACAGCTCTGCAGGGGTTTCCCATTGTAGGTTTCCTTAATATTCCTTACAAGGATCTTTATGATATAACCTCTGGCCTTGGCTCATACTCATTTCTCATCACTGAACAATCACAGTCCACATTCTGCTATGGAGAACTTTTGATGGACTAGGAATGTCTTTTGTGTGTGTGTGCTAATACTAGGGCTTGACCTCCAGGACTGGTGCTCTTGTTGGGCATTTTCACTCAAGCTTGGTGCTCTGCCACTTGCAATACACTTCCACTTAAACTTTTTGCTCTAGTTCTTTTATACTGGGCTGGCTTTTAATCATGATTCTCAGATGTCAGACTCCTGAGTAGCTAGGATTACAGGTGTGAGCTACAAATGCCTAGCTTGTAGCCCAGTCTTAGAAGCACTTGCATGGTTGTGGCTCTGGGTTTAATCCCTGGCAACACACACACACAACACAGACACACAGACACACACACACACACACACACACACACACACCCTAAAGAACTTTTTAGGGGGGGAGGGGGGAGGCTGGGAAGGGATGTGAAGGGTAAACAAAGGAGGAGGCTGCAATGCTTGGTAAGAAATGTACGCATTATCCTGCCCATGTAATTGTAACCCCTCTGTACAGTATGTTCACAAATAAAATTAAATTAAATTAAAAAAATAAAAATAAATAAAAACAAACAAACAAAAAGAACTTTTTATAATTCCTCAGCATACTCTGAGGTTCTGTAAAATAGAGTTTGGAAATAAAAATCCCAACATGACATTTGTATCTTCTATGATGGTATAATCTATGTACCTTTCCACATTCCATTTCTTTTGCCACTATGTAAGGTCCTTTGTTGCCATGGCAATATTAAAATCTTTGTGGCTTCTCCCTAGTCTCCCCCTGTGCAAATGCACTTTTCATCTCTGGACCCAACACGTTCAACTGGTATCCCCTTTCTATGTACTTCTTGGCTAACTTGTTGATTATTTCAAATGAATACATTGACTTTTTCAGTACACTTTTTCCTGAAACCATCCTTCCCACCTCAGACTGGATAGTTTTGGGCATATATCTTTTACCTAGGACCTTAATTTATAGTCAATTCATATATATTCCATTTTCATAACAATGTGATCTCCTTGTGGGAGAGACTTATTTTTATCTATTTCTATACCCCTACTACATTGCACAGTACCTCATCTATTTAGTTACTTAGTAAATGTTTTTAATGAATGAATGACCACATGTATCTCCCTGGACTGTTCTCATATACTATCACATTTCCTTTGTACATTTTCCTCTTACATGCTTCATTTAGAAGCAATCAAGATGATATTATTCCCAGGGAACTCTGTAAACACAATATTTTATATACCCTGGCTCAGACCTCAACAATCTATTAACATAAGGTTGCCAAAAAAGAAAAAAGACCAAAAGAATAATAACACATAAAAGTGAAGTAGCACTTTGTTAACTAGACTTTGCCTGCCCCTGCCCCCTGCCCAATACTGATTATCTGGAATGGAGCAATTGGTTCATGCCCATGAACTCATTAGCATACAACTACTGACATTAGAATAGCAGGAGAAAAGGAAATGATTGACCTTGGTGCTTAGTATCAAGCCAGCCAAAGTCTTAGTTGGGATTATTGTTTCCTACCAGGAACCAACCCACAGAGGGAAAGAAAAAATATGAATCAGAGAGCCAACTTGACCTCTTCCTTTATGAATAGGCCTAGCACTTCAGTGACAAGGCTGTAAGTGGAAGAAATGGGAGCTATGCAAGCTTAGCAAGCTCTGGGTCTAGAGAAGTATTACCTCCCATTCCTACCCTTCTAAAACTCTTCTAAAATTTTAATACCTACAGATTGTTGTTGACTCCAGTCTTTACCCTCAGTTTACACCCCTTCTATGGGGAAAATTTCTGTCATTGGGATATTGTTTATTGCTCCCATATAACCAGATGGCATTAAGTGTACAGACCCAAAAGAGTCCAGAAAATCAATTTTTACCAATGCTTTGTAAACCCTCTCACCATGATTTATTTCCCAGTTAAGCATGGAATCTCAGCTAGAATGAAAGTGTGCTATTTTCTGGAAGCACAAAGGTATTTAGCCAAAAAACACAGCATATTACCCAATTCATCTGTTTCCTTTCCAATTTAAATAATCTGAAGTACCTGGGAAAATCTAAGTTCTTCAGTAGCTGTTTATTTCTTCCTCTTTCTCCCCGCCTCCCCAACTGAAAGAAATTATGTGACCCAAGGTTTTTGTAGTTACCTACTGAAATAAAACCTTTTTGACCACATCTTTCTTCATTGTAGTCTCCATTCTAGCTGAAACTGAAGAAATCAAAGTCATTTTAAAGGATAAAGGAATCGATGTGGAGACCATCGCTGAAGTGTATCCCATCAGAGTCCAACCAGCTCGTATCCTCAGCCACATTTATTCCAGTTTAGGTAAGGAGAATAGCATACCTATAAAGTCAAAGCATTTCTTAATAAATTTCTGTACACTTATTTCCTTATTGATCTTGTATTAATTTATTAAACTGCTTAAGAAAGAATTTATTCTCTAGGAACCACTTTTCTACACCTGTCTTTACTGAGTGAGCATGGTAATTTTAGGTGTGTTTTATGAATCCTTTGGTACACAGGACATGGATATTTTAAGACAACATATCTTTATTTCAAATGCACACTTAACTAATGAGTCCTTTACTGTCTTGGAACTTATACTTCTGTTTTTGACACATGCTAATTTTATATAGAGTGATAACTATGAAAATTTTTCAGGTATTTTAATAATTCATCATGTAATGAACTAGTTGGTAATACAAAAATTCCTTGAGCTAATACCTCATTTTATCAGTACTCACTTAATTTATTTTCTGAATTTAGTGGTGGACTTTCCATACTAAATAAATTACTGTGCCAGTAGCTTAAAGAAAAACAAGGTGGGTGCCAGTGGCTCATGCCTGTAATCTTAGATAATCAGGATGCTGAGACCTGAGAACTGTGGTTCAAAGCCAGCCCAGGCAGAAAACCTGTGAGACTCTTATCTACAATTAACAAAAAAAAACTGGAAGTGGAGCTATTTCAAGTGGTAGAATGCTAGCCTTGACCACAAAAGTTCCTGCCCGGGCTGGCTTTGAACCATGATCCTCAGATCTCAGCCTCCTGTGGAGCTAGGATTACAGGTGTGAGTCACCAGCAGCTGGCTTTTTTTTTTATATTATACATACTTCAGTACAATAAAAAAGAAACCAGCAAAAGGAAAGATTTGATATTAATTTCAGGTCATATTGTACTTTACTGAGTGAGTGTGGAATATGACCAAGGTATTAATACTTCTCAAGTTCTCCCCTGCCCCATAAGTGAAACCTCTCTAAAAGTATAGTGTATTGACCAGAATAGCAGTGATAAAGGGTAAAATTAAATACAAAAGAAAAATATTTTCGAGCCAAAAAAAAGAATTAGTAGGACTTCTGGTTATATTGACATGAAAGGATATTTAATATGTATTTTGGGAGGAAAAGTATCTAATAACATGTGTAGTATTATCCTATGTGATTAAATGAACTTTTTTTTAGAAACAAAGTATGTGGATAAATTTATAAATTTCATTATAAGAGGTATTGCAACAATAAAAGAAATTCAACTACATCAATTATAGATTTCAATTTTAAAATGTCAAACTGTGGAAAAAAGGCATTTAAGGGAATAAGGTGTATTTATGTTTCTTTATATACGCATACATCTATCTGTATGTGGAAAGTATTTCTTGCTTTGATTTGTGCATTAAAAATATCTTGACCAGAAGTGGCGCTGTGGCTCAAGTGGTAGAGCACTAACCTTGAGCTAAGAGCTGAGGGACAGCACCCAGGCCCAGAGTTCAAGCCCCACGACTGACAAAAAAAAATCTCTTGACCATATCTCCATTTTACATCAGGGTGCAACAGCAGAATGAAACTCAGTGGACGACCCTATAGATTCATGGGAGTGCTTGGAACTTCAAAACTATATGACATTCGGAAGACTATCTTTACTTTCACTCCACAGGTGGGCAACATAATCTGAAGCATATATTAAAATGGTTGGAGAGGGAGAGAGATTGCAGAAATGAGAAATGAAGCATTTAGTGGAATTGGGCTAAGTCAGAGTTCCATGTTGCCTTGCACATATTAAGTTGCTCACTAACTATTTGTTAAGTTAAACTCAAATGAACTTGTAGCATCAAATTCTGCCAAATAACTGTGACTAGAGATTTTTTGTGACAGAACCCGTGCCCTGCTTGCAAGGCAAGCAATCTGTCACTGAGCTACATTCCCAATTACTAGAGATTTTAACAAATGCTATAGTACTTTCAAATCTCCCCTTACTTTTAAAAGTTAAGCTAAAACTGGTTTTGCTCTTTGTAAGTGAAATCAATCTTTTTATTCAGCTACTAAGTTGTATATTTTCTTTGGGTAGGGGCCTTTTCATGTGTATGAAAATGTTTAATATCTAATAAGCAAAGTGTTATTTATAAGATGTTATTTATATAGTTTGTTAGTCTGACATTTAAACCTACATTATAGTAGCAAGTAAGCTCAATTATATGTGTATATAGTGAGAAGAAATGATTTTCTGGAATAGGAAGTGGGCATGCTGGCACACTCCTGTACTCTTAGTACTTGATAGGGAGAGGCAGAAGGATCACAAGTTCAAGACCAGCCTTTGCTACACAGTAGACCCTGTCCAAAGCACCAAAGACTGAGGATGTAGCTCTTTGGTAGAGCACTAGCCTTACCTGCAGAGGGTATTTCATTCTATCTCTAGCACCAGAAAAATATGTGTGTATAATCATATATGTGCATATACTCGTTGTTTGTTATCTTACATCTGTAATAGTGCAGTGGAGGTAGATATAGACAAAAGAGTAATGGATCCTGGACTCCATTCCTGCCCTTACATTTGCTAGCCAGATATTTTTTTTTACTATTCCATGCATTGTCTGAGACTTGTTTTCATCTACTAAAAGAAGAAAAGCAAGCCTGGCCTGATGGTGCTTATCTGTAATCCCAGTACTTGGAAGGCTGAGGCAGGCAACCTGGGATACACAGTAAGACCCTATCAAGGAAGGAGGCTGCTACATGGTGGGAAGGATGGAGTGGAAAGAGGGAGTAAGGAAAAGATGAATGAAGGACAGGAGGGAGGAAGAGAGAGAGAGAAAGGGAAGAAAGGAAGAACCTGTATATACTTGAAAAGATTGGTAAGCCATGGCACACTTTGAAAATGTCAATATTTTTTTCCAAGTCTTTCCATTTCCTAACAAATGGGGCAATGTCATTCTTTCTGATGGAAGGCATAGAATTCTATTGTGTATGTATACCACATTTTCTTGATCTATTCATATACTGAGGGGCATCTGGTATGTCTGAGACAAGCAGAAATGGTCAGATAAGTTGATGTTAAGCAAAATGAACCCCAAGATAAGGATTCAAATGGTTTTTTTGCTATTGTTTCTAACATATTTATAAGATATTTTTTTGTTCCTTGGTATGTCCCTTCCCCATGGTATAACCCGTTTTCACTGTATTTGATGTTGGTATAATTTGTTGAGGGGAAGGGAAAAAACAAATTGTTTAAATAGGGATACAGGTGGAACCATTGCAACAATGAGATGTACAAGATGTTATGTAAAAAATGAACTTTACAACTTTGGCGGGGTGAGGGGGAGGAGGGGGGGAAAATGGGAAGGGATGAGGCAACAATACTTGATAATAAATGCACTCATTACCTTGCTCATGTAATTGTAGCCCCTCTCTACGGTATTTTCACAATAAAAATAAATAAAATAAAAAGAAAATGTCAATATTTTATATGTATAATTTGACTGCTATGTACTTGGGGAGTATTAGACATTAAATTGGGAGTATTGTTGCTTTGGTGACATCTAGTATACCTTTTGAATATATGAATATTTTTTCAGTACTAGAGTTTGAACTCAGGCCCTCGTGCTTGCTAGGAAAGGGGCTCTACCACTTGAGCCTGGCCCTCAGCTTTGGTTATTTTTTGAGACTGAGTCTCAACTTTTTTGAAACCCCTGGACAACCCTATGGCCTCCCACAGAGCTGAAATTGCAGATACACCTCCCTCAACTTATTGATTGAGATATAATTTTTGGCACACACTGGCCTTGAACTGTCATCTTCCTTGTCTGACAGAATATGCACACATTTTAAAACACTATTTGATAAGTTATGAGAGAACATTCTTCTGAATGTTGTTCTTTTTCTCAGTTTATAGACCAGCAACAGTTCTACCTGGCTCTGGACAATAAGATGATAGTTGAAATGCTCAGAACAGACCTGTCTTACCTCTGTAGCCGCTGGAGGATGACAGGCCAGCCCACCATCACCTTCCCCATCTTGCACACCATGCTTGGTAAGGGACCAATGCTCATGAAATGTGGGTTTTTTTTAAATAAATCATGTATTTAGTCCTTTACCATTATAGAGTTAACGATGAGCTGCTACTTATGACTTTTTCTTTCAGCTATGCCTATTAGTTCCTTTTTTGTGCCAGGCAGTTTTCTGAGTACTGAGAATGATACATGGGATAGGTGAAGTGTTTTTTTCCTCTCATGGAGCTTGTATTTTAGAAAATGAAGACAGACAATAAGTATGAAACAATTGCATGATAATGTTTTAAAAGCTTGAGAGCCATAATTAAAAGAAGTAGAAGATAACTTGGTTGGGGACTACTTTAGATAATTGATTTCTAAGGCAGTTTGCAGAAAGTATATTCCTACAACTGTGAGTCAGATCTCAGCCTTCTGAATAGCTAGGATTACAGGTATGAACCACTAGCTCCTAGTTCATACAATGTGTGTGTGTGTGTGTGTGTGTGTGTGTGTGTGTGTGTGTATGTGTGTGTGTGTTGGTCGTGGGGGCTGAACTCTGGGCCTGGGTGCTGTCCTTCAGCTCTTCAGCTCAAGGCTAGTGCCCTACCACTTGAGCCATAGTGCCACTTCCATCTTTTTTTCTGCTTATGTGGTGCTGAGGAATCGAACCTAGGGCCTCATGCATGCGAGGCAAGCACTCTACCACTGAGCCAACTTCCCAAGCCTCATACAATATTTTTATAGACAGTTATACCACATATTTTAGTATTACAGAGCATCAGGATTTCTTCACAGCTGTGTAAAATTTTCAAAGGTATTCACATTTCTGATACTAGTCTCTTTGTAATATTTTTGAGACAGCACTTTCTGTGTAGCCCAGAGTAGTTTCAAACCTCCTGCCTCAACCTCCTGAGTTCTAGAATTACAGGTATGTGTTATCATGCCTGGCCTAAACATCAATATTTTATAGTTAAGTTCCTAGGTTTCTCTTTCCAAAGCCTGTCTAACTAAAGTAGTAAAAATCTATCAGGGAAAAAGTGAAATGGCTTTTCCTTTTCCTTTTTTATTTTTGGCTGGGCTTCCTGATACTGCTTCTTTGAAACTGACTGAAAGGCTTTATTGTTTCCTCAGTTCCTGTAGGACTCAAGCCAATATTGTATCCACTGTTCTCTTTCTGTGTCTCCACTGTTGTTTTCAAAGGTCTGGTTGTACAGCCAAAATACACAGATTTTTTTTTTGCCAGTCCTAGGGCTTGAAATCAGGGCCTGGACACTGTCCCTGAGATTCTTTTGCTCAAGACTAATACTCTACCACTTGAAGCATAGTGCCATTTTCAGCTTTTTCTGTTTATATGGTACTGAGGAATCAAATCCAGGGCTTCATGCATGCTAGGCAAGCACTGTACCACTAAGCCACATTCCAAGCCCAGTACACAGAATTTCTGGACTGGCTTTGAACCACTATCCTCAGATCTCAGCCTGAGTAGCTGGGATTACAAGTGTGAGCCACCTGCACAAAACAATAAGTATCATTTTTGGTGGCAGTACTGGGGATTACATTTCAGGCCTTTATCTTGTTAGGTAGGCATTTTACCACTTGAGCCATGTCTCTGGGTCCTTTTCTTTCTTTCTTTCTTTCTTTCTTTCTTTCTTTCTTTCTTTCTTTCTTTCTTTTTTATTTTATTTTTTTGTGAACACACTGTACAGAGGGGTTACAATTACATGGGCAGGAAAATGCATACATTTCTTATCAAGCATTGCAGCCTCCTCCTTTGTTTACCCTTCACATCCCTTCCCAGCCTCCCCCCCCACCCAATCCTCCCAGCCTCCCCCTCCCCCCCCCGTACCAACGTTGTAAAGATCGTTTTTGACATGACAACTTGTACTTCTCATTGTTGCAACAGATCCACCTGTATCCTTAAACAACTGGTTTTTCCCCATCTCCTCCACAAGTTATACTGACATCAAATATAGTAAAAGCAGGGGTTATACTGTGGGGGAGGGACATACAAAGCAACAAAGAGATAATCTTATAAATGCGTTAGAAACAAATGCATGAAAGAAAAAAACATTAAAATACATATCTAAGGGTTCATTTTCCTAACATCACATTATCTGACCTTTTCTGCTTGACTCATACATATACTAGATATTGCAAATAAGGGAAACCATGGGTCCTATGTTTCTTTGGGTCTGGGTCCTTTTCATATTGGTTATTTTCAAGGTAGTGTCTTGCTTTATGTCTGGACTGGCTTGAGCTTTGGTCTTCTGACTTGTGCTTCCCCATGTCACTGGGATGACAGGCATGCACCAGTTTGCCCAGCCATTATGCTTCTCCTACAGGATAACTAAAACCAGACAGTGGTTGAGAAAATGATTTGTCAAGTAAGATCGGAATAATGAAAGCTTTCTGGAATTATTAATAGTCAGAAAGTAAGAGAGAAGAAGAACAGGGCTTAAGTAAGAGGAAAATACCATGACTGAGGCTTGTAGGAAGGAATGAGCCCTTGTAGTGACCAGCCAGAATACAGTGGGCTTTGGTTATTGTTATTCTAAACAAAACTGGAGAAGTTAATAGGATATGATTATGAATACCTTGTAAATAGGCAGAGATGTTTAACACAAAATTTCTCAGAAGGCTGAAATTCTCAAAAGTTTTTGAGTAAGGAGTGCCATGATGAAAGTGAAGTTCAAGAAGAAATATTGGCTAGTGACAGTACTCATTGTAATGAGAAGAGACTGATATCAAAGAAATTGATCCACATATGAGGTGAACAGAGCATATCCTGGCTAAGTGACATTATAAACAAAGTAGAAAGAAAGATACAAGAGATTTTATGATTTTGATTATAAATAAAAAGTATATGAATGTCTCTTATGGAATCAGTTTTAGTTATTACAAAGAATAAATTAGAAGGCACAAATAAAAAGAGAATATGCAGTATGTTCACATTCACAAAAACAGCCTTCCAAAATGTTTTATATGTGTACACACACATAAGCCAAATCTTGTTATGAGAGAGAATATATATAAAAGGACTTTCACAGAGCTCAGCACTAATATTGCTGTTGTTACTATTGTCAACATGCAGTCATCATTAAACTCTCTGTCAGCAGGCACTGTGCTATATACTTATGTTATATAAGATAATAACTTTGAGAAATTCTGTTGTTCAAAGTCCCTTATTTTTATTCTTCAGTGTTTTTGGTGTTCATCTAATTGTTAAAATGCAGGTTAGTCAATGAATAGTGTCTCGTTTATACCATCATCACTAGAATGTAAGTTTGAATAATTCAGAGATTTCCATCTACTTCAAATTATAACCACAGATTGTTATAAAATTTTCTCCATTTCAAGATGAAGATGGAACTAGCTTGAATTCAAGTATCCTGGCAGCACTCCGAAAAATGCAGGATGGCTACTTTGGCGGGGCAAGGTTAGTGACCTGTGTTCTCTCTTTAATGAAATGAAATAAAATGAAACTTGGAAGCAGAATATAGTAGTGGCAGACTTGTCATACCTCTTCTGTGTCTTCAACAACATAATCCTGTCCAACTCTTTGGAGCTAGTATTTGATAAATTGAATAAATCTAGGACTTTGATGTTATAGAGGATGGTTGAAAGGTTTTAACATTGGGTTCTTGGTCTACATCCAAAAGCATTAGAAAACTTATTATTTAAAAAAAAGTTTTCATGTTGTGGGGAAAAAATTCAAAGTGACGACAATAAATTCCCATATAACATTCATCTAGAAACAAGGAAAATCAACACATTCTAGTTTCTTTAAAAAAAATTAAGCTAGTACTAGGGCTTGAACTCAGCACCTGGGAACTGTCCTTTAGCTTTTTTTGCTCAAGACTGACACTATACCACTTGAGTCACAGCTCCATTTCTGGCTTTTTAGTGGTTAATTGGAGATAAGAATCTGCCCTGGCTGACTTCCAACCTGAATCCTCAGATCTCAGCCTCCTTAATAGCTAGGTTTGCAGGCATAAGCTGTCAGCACTTAGCTCTAGTTTCATGTACATCCTTTAATCCTAACCTCCAACATCTATCATTGATTACTCAAGCAAAATTTAGATTTCATATTGTTTTATATGTAAATACTCCAAAGGAATATTGTTAAATCACCATTTACCTATTCCCATCAACTTCTAATTTAAACAAACTGTTCTCATAGAAAGAAAGTTACTGAATTTCATGCTATTCTGACTGCTTTTCTTTCTCTCACCTATTGTCACACTGTGTTCTCACTCCTTGTTCCTCTCTTCCTCTTTTCCTACTTATTCCCTTCCATTGCACACACATAGGCATACACACTAAATATGACATGTATATACATACACACACTTTTTGCTAAGAGGATTAGTAATAGATACCATGACTCTTTCATGTACTTTCATGTACTCTTTCTAAGTACTTCAGTTACCCTTGTCTAAGAACAAGAACATTACATCTAATTAATATGTTTTTAAAATTTTCTATTGGTACAGTATAGTATCCCCCTTCTTCTAGAGGGGATACTTCCAAGGTACATCTAAAGGGTGCCTTAAACCTTAAATAAGATCTATAAATGGTACCAATAAAAGAATCACAGCTAAAGTAAAATAAGATAATTTTAACAATCTGTAGTAATAAAGGCTACTTAAAACTTATGATTCATTTATTTCTAAAATTTCCACTTAATATTTTTGAACAGCAGGTCCCTTGGGTAATTGAAACTTTGGAAAGGAAGCACATAGATAATAAGGTAATAGTGTGCCTAACATCTGATATAGAAGCCATATTCCAAATTATCCATTAAACCCAATATTGTTTCCCTTAGCTTTTTTCATTATCCAGATTCTAACCAAATATCACATATTAGCACTTGTTATATCTCTTTAGTATCTTCTAATCTAAAACATCTTCAGCCTTTCTGTTAGTCTTTCATGTCAGTTTCATTAAATTTTGAAGAATGTAGATAGTTGTTTTGCAACATGGTTCTCATTTTAGAGATTTAGATTATGTGTTTTGGGCAGAGATACTACCTTACTTAAATTTAGGATCTTTTTTCTTAGGATAGAGATTATTCATTCAATGATTAAGAGAGAAACAAAGTGGAAACAAAGATTTTACTACTTACCGGTCTTGACAAGGGGTAATTAATGGTACACATAGATGCATATACTCAGAGGCCAAGTAGCATATGTTCACATGCGTGTGGGGGGGGGGACAGAGAGGGAGAGAAGAAAAGAGGAGAGAGTTTACACAACCCATGGGCTAATACACTTTTTGGATCCAGGTCATTATCCAAACTGGTTTTTCATGGGGAATTTTATTTTGTCGGTTGTGGGGTTTGAACTCTGGGCCTGGGTGCTATCCCTGAACCCTTTGTCTCAAGGCTAGCACTCTACTACTTGAACCAAAGCGCCACTTTTGGTTTTCTGGTGGTTAATGGGAGATAAGATTCTCACAGACTTTCCTGCCCCAGCTGGCTTTGAACCGATCTCAGCCTTCTGAGTAGCTAGGATTACAGGTGTGAGCCACAAGCACCTGGCCCCATTGGGAATTTTAATTGGTGGGTTTAAAGGAAATTACAGATCATGCTGCAACTCAGAAGTAGTCTCTGTGCAGTATCTTAACAGTATGTAAAGTGTGTGGGTCAGAAGAACCAGTCAGATAGATTGTTTCTGGCTGTCCCACAAGGAGATGGTCAGCAGAAAAAAGTTGTGTTAAGTCAGATATCTGAATCAGATTGAGTAACTAAGGGTAATGTAGAACTGGAAATTGTCAAGGATGAGTGAAGCTTGCTTCAAGTATGAGAATGTTAAACCTATATTGAAAATATATATTGAAAGGTTATAAGTATTCACTACAATCTTTCTCAGGAATTGTATCAGGAGCAACAGTGTGAGATTGCTTTGTCACATTATAATTGAGGCTAACTTGATCCCTTGGTTAAAGTGGTATCTGCCACATTTCTCCTCATTTTTCCAACAGTCTGGCCAATTGGTGTTAGTATCCACTGATGCTTGCACAGATGAATTATTGCTAATGGAGTTGTAAAATGGTGTTTATGTTTATATCACCCTCTGTACATTCATTAGTTTAAATTCTGATGTATAAAAAAGCTTTATCTTTTAAAATTTTTCCAGTTTTCAGGCAGGAAATTCCATGAGACTCTTATCTTCAGTTAACTGCCAAAAAGCCAGAAGTGGAGCTGTGGTTCAAGTAGTAGAGTGCTAGACTTGGGGAAAAAAGCTCAGGTACAGCATCCAGGCCCAAGTTCAAGCCCCAGGACCAGCACAAAAATATTGTACTTTAGTATCCCCATATATTCATGGATCCTTATATTACTCAATATGTTATGACCTATTCATGTCATTATTTTACTGTTAAAATTACCCAATATCTAATTGGAGACTGTTGGCTCACACCTGTGATCCTAGCTACTCAGGAGACTGAGAACTGAGGTTCTTGGTTCAAAGCCTGTCAAGGTGGGAAAGTCTGTAAGACTCTTATTTCTAATTAACCAGCAAAAATCTGGAAATGGAGCTGTTTCTCATGCAGTAGAGTGCTAGCCTTGAGCAAATAAGCTCACGGACAGCAACCAGACCCTGAGTTCAAGCCCAGCAACTGGCACACACAAAAAATTATCTAAGATCTAACCATTAGCCCCTTCAAGCTAGCATCTTTAGAAAATTATTGCATTCCTTTCAAATTTTGTTTTTGGCAAAAGAAATATATGGCTTATAGTCTACTAAAATGTATCAAATTTTCAAGTGCCATCTCTTATTCAAAATGGTCTTGAGTATTTTTTGATAATGTACATGGCTCATTATGATTTATATTTATTCTCTTGGACAGGCAAGAACCCAACATAGCATATGTTGTGGAAAAAAGCAAAACTCGTATGGAAGATTGTGAACCCATACAGGTAGTCTTTCTTAAAAGGCCATTTAAAAACAGGTATTAGTGACCCAAAGCTATAATCCTAGTTACACAGTTTACTGAGATCTGAGGATGATTGTTCAAAGCCAGCTCACGCAGGAAAGTGTGTGAGGCTCTTATTTCTAACTAGCAAAAAGATGGAAACTGTAGCTCTCAAGTTGTAGAATGCCAGCCTTGACTGAAAAAGCTAAGAGATAGTACCCATGTCCTGAGTTTAGGCCCCAGTCTCTAAGCCTGTCATTATTTAAGTTGAATACTGTTTCAAAATGCCGTGAAATTTCACTTTTCTTTATAAAAGTTATACAAATTGTGAATGATTTTTTTGATGAAAAATTGAAAATTATCTTCTGTCATTAAGTTGGTATTTATTTTCTTCCATTCCTGGGGCTTGAACTCAGGACCTGGGCACTGTCCCTGAGATTCTTTTGCTCAAGATTAGCATTCTACCACTTGAGCCAGAGAGCCACTTCTGGCTTGTTCTGTTTATGTAGTACTGAAGAATCAAACCCAGGGCTTCATGCATGCTAGGCAAGCACCTTACCACTAAGCCACCTTACTAGCCTTGTTTTTTTAAAGATTGGATTTTTGTTTTCTGTCTGCCTTCTAATTGCCAGAATTCAAACAGGAAAATTATCAGATTTCTTGACAACATCTTGCTGCACACACTTGAGCTTCATGGAGCCTGGACCTGAGGGTAGGCTTTACAGTGAAGAAGATGATGAAGAGTATAATGACCTAGAATCTGCTAACTGGATGGATAGCTCTGATTCAACTAGTAATGGTAAGGAGGCTCTGCAAAGCACTAACTGGCTACACAGGAACTCAGAATATTGTTTGTCATCATCCTTAATAATTCATGCTGCCAGCAACTTCACTGTATACCCCCAGTCTCTTTAATACACCTAGATTTCTACTTTTGTTTGGCTTCACTTTTGTTCCCTCTACTTACCTTCAATTTCTGGTCTAATCTCCCTGTGGTGAGTGTGGAGTATGGACTTCCCCTACTAAGGTTAGGGAAGATTGCTTTCCTGGCATTGGATGTGGCTATTGATTTGAAATGGGAAGAAGTATTAGTAAGAGAGAGATTTAATCAGCTATGTAGTAAAAAAAAAACATATTCAGTACTGCCCTTTGACATTAAAAAACATAAATTATGACATTTAGCTATATTTTCATATAGTATTAGAGGAATATATCAGCACCAATGTAGACGTGTGTTCATATTGAAAAACCTGTTTGGAATACCTATGGCTTCCTATGGCAAAATCAACAAATAGTGCATTGTACAACCAAACTAATGAGCTGCTAGGAACAAAAACATGATACGTTAAAGCCTGGCACTAGTGGCTCACAATGGTAATCCTAGCTACTCAGGAGGCTGAGATCTGAGGTTCCCAGTTCAAACCCAGGATAGGCAGGAAAGTCTGTGAGATACTTATCTCCAATTAACCACCAGAAAACTGGAAGTGGTACTGTGGTTCAAGTGGTAGAGCCCTAGCCTTGAGCTGAAGAGCTCAGGAACAGTGCCCAGGCCCAGAGTTCAAGCCCCACAACCGACAAAAAAGATGATAAATTGAGAAAACATTGTGAAGCCATGAATTAGAATAGATAAGAAACACTGCTCAAAGGTGCTAAAAAACTGACCTATACAGACCAAAAGCATTATTTTGGTTGAATCCCAAAGAGAAGGATCAATGTGAGAGAGGTGTGCTAGGCAATAGTGATGCATACCTGTAATCACAGCACTCAGTAGGCTAAGACAAGAAGAGTGTGAGATTGAGGTCAACCCTGATTTTTGAAAGTGCCAAAATTCACACACACAAAAAATGAATGATGTGATGGAGAAAAAGTCGATTTTCTCTCTTCTATGAGGTAGGAAAGGTGAAGTAACTTTTCTGTTTGAATTCAGCATTTGCCCACTAAGTACCTCTTCATTTACCCTGTATTTTTTGTAAGATAGAATACTTTTAATTACCTTGTTGGAAAACTACATTATATACCGAGCTATTTAATTATCATTAATGAGTAGTTATTTGTTTTGTCTATCTTGGCATAAAATACCTTAAAAAATATAGAATGATCTTATGTTGAGATTGTTTGCTAGTCCATGGGTTGTTATGTTTCCTATAGCACCTATTATATTACTTACTTTATTTTATGCCAGCCCTAGAATTTAAATTTAGGGTCTGGGTTCTATCTCTGAGCTTCTTTGTTGCTCAAGGCTAATGCTCTACTACTTGAACCACAGCTCTACTTCTGGCTTTTTGAGTAGTTTATTTGGGATAAAGGTTTCATAGACTTTCCTGCCCAGGCTGGCTTTGAGTCATAATCCTCAGATATCAGCCTACTGAGTAACTAGGATTACAGGCATGAGCCATCAGCACATGGCATTACTTTCTCACGTCTTTTTTTAATGATATGTATTTAATCCTAGGACATTCAGTCACTTGTCCACCTCTGAGTTTATTCATGAGAGGTTTCACAATGGACATGTTGATTGCTTGCCAACCCTTCCATGAGTAGAGATATCTCTGCTCAAGTAATCTTTGTCACTAGAACCAGACACTGATGGTTCACACCTGTAATCCTAGCTACTCAGGAGGCTGAGATATGAGGATTGCTGTTCAAAGGCAGCTTGGGCAAGAAACTTCATGAGACTATCTCCAATTAATCACCAGAAAAGCTGGAAATGAGACTGTGGTTCAAGTGGTTAAGTACTAGCCTTGAGCAAATAAGCTCAGGGACAGCACACAGATCCTAAATTCAAGACCCAGGACTGGCACACACACACAGTGTCACTAGAATGCCACTGAATATGAGCTTCATTATTACATCTCTGCTAATTAAAAATTAGTCACATCAGAGCACAGAAAGACATATGGAAAGATCACTGAATATCTTCCAAAACCAGATGCTACATGACAGACTTGGCTGGCACTGATCGCAGCAGTGTGAATTTCCAACTACAAACTGAATATTCATATGAAGCCTGAAATATTAAGCATCCTCAGAGCATATATCTGCTTCCATTACCTGCATTCAGAGATGATATCTTAGAAGATTTATGGCATAGAAGGAGACCTAGAGAATAGGGACTATATTTACCTTTTTCAAACCTCAGCCCCTAGTACATTGCCTGATATATAATAACCAATTAGTATTTGGTGAACAATGCAAATGTGTGTCCAGTAGCCCTTTCTTTACCAATACCATATGAAGATAATATTTTCTTTAGTAAATGTAGCTGCTGCTTGTAAAATCTGTTTATGACTAGGCTCAGTGTTTGGTATAAGATTTTTGCCCTTCCCTAACCTCTCCTCACAAAAGCTTCCACCTACTAGTGCTATTTTCACATAGGCACATGTACATACACAGACTGTGAATGCTTGTTCTGCCTGTTCTAGCAAAAGCTCATACTGTTTCAGTACCTTCACATTATGTTAGTAAATTTGAGGAACAGGTGGATCCTAGTAAATGATCATAGTGTCTAAGTCTTAAATCTGTAAGGTTATTACAGTAATCACAAGCTTTGTTTCCTATGAGCTCAGAACAACCTTGTTCTGTTGCTATGCTATAGGTACAGTAGCCAGTCATGGTGATTGCTCAGATAGATTTTGAAGTAATCTAAATATTCATTTTTTTCTCTTCCCCCTCCCCCACTAACCTTGCAGTTCGCTGTGGTGATGAAGTTGCTTGTTATTTAGATCACCTCTTGGCACACACCGCTCCCCATCCTAAACTAGGTCCTACCTCACGGAAGGGAGGGATAGATCGGTTCCGAGCTGCTGTGCAAACAACCTGCGACTTAATGTCCTTGGTGACCAAGGCCAAGGAGCTGCATGTACAGAGTGAGTAATGGCAGGCACAGGAAGACATGAAGCCTAGGATGGGAGCGGTACATTGATTACACTGAAAGCAGCATCTTGGAAAATACCTACAACATATTACACACTCACATATTCCAGAAATAAATCGATTTGGGTGCAGTCATGTTATGGATAGTATTATGTAGTGAGAAATGGACTATATTTAATTTTAATATGTCAAAGTAAAAAATGAATTGTCTTTCCTTTTGAAAAACTACTTCTTTGGAATTGATTTTGTTTAAAGAGAAACAGTTACAGGATAGTCATGCACTGGAGAGACAGTCTTCCTTAGGAACGCCAGTTCCCTTAGGCTTTTACAGTCAGTTGTTCTAGCCATGTAGCTCTCAAATACAGGAGTCATTCTTCACAATTTTTCCATAGTCCTCCCCATGACCACAGCCTTCCTCCAGTAATGTCTGCAGTTGAAAATGTCTTCTAAGACACTTTATAGGAGTATTCACAGTTCCTCAGACTGATCAGAGCCATTTTGGTAGCTGCATGTGGAGGGAGAGAAGGACTCTTTGGCCACACCAAGCTAATCTAAATGTTAACATTACATAGATGATGAGAATGATCAGGATGCATGCTCTTGCTGCCTAAAACTTTATTGAGCAATTACTAACTAAAGATATTAAATGTGAACACTAAGGAATCATCTTTAACATTTATATTTGGGAGAAGTTTAGCATACCCTTTGGGTATGCTCTTTGGAGAAAGGCCTTATAAAGAAAGATAAAATTTATTAAATCATATTTCTTGATTGTGAATCAGGAAACCTGAGCTTAATTCCCAGCTCTGCTGCTTAACTTGCTTGAACAATTATTTGAACTCTGTACCTCCCTGTATCTGTAAACTGGTAAAAATGGCAAGAATTACTCCTTAGAGGTTATGGTAAGTATTTCATCAATGGACTGTAAGTTTTAAAGAGCCCTTGAAACTACCTTGGAGTTAGTCAGGTATGACATCATATTATAAAATATTTATGGCATAGGAGGAGCTCTAGAGAATAAGGACCATATTATCTTCTTTGATTATTAAGACAGGATCATTCTGTCATCTTTTCTCAGGGAAGTCCAACCACTCATAATCAATATTCTAAATTCTCTTAGGAAACTCAAGATAATATAAAATGAATTCCTTCTGTTATGTAATAGTCTATCAAAGTATCAGTGATAGCACAATTGTGATAATGATCATATTGGTGAATTTAATATTTATTATCTTACATGCTCACCTTATGGCACAGTTTTAGAAAATCAAATATCGATGAAATGGGCATTTATATTATCTAGTTTTATTTCTTTTCTTTGATATTTTCAAGAAAGGAAAAATTTGTCATTAGTGTTCTATAAAGTACTGTTATATATCCTGATTATTGATATCAGCCATGCATTTTATTAGTTTCCTAATGACCTAACTTTTCCCATAAATGTCAAACTATTGCAGATGTACACATGTATCTTCCTACAAAGTTGACTCAGCCTTCTCGGCCATCATTCAACTTACTTGATTCACCTCAGACCCCACAGGATAACCAGGTAAACTTGTGCAGGAAATATTGTATTGGATTTTTCTTCAAATGTCATCTTTATGAAAAATAACATAGCTAGTTATTATAGTTCATATTAGTAACTAGTGGTAGGCAATATACACTATCCTGGTTTTCATTTCGCTCCATGGTTTTATTGGTTTTGTTTTGCTTTTTGTCAACATTTGGAATTTTTTCTTAAGCAATTATTTTTATATTAAGTGACATGTATTACAATACAGATAGACAAACACAGAAATGTCCAACCACTTAATAAAACAAGTCTTAGTTTATTTCTTTCCTAATTGGGATGTATTTATATGCAGCATTTGCAGGACTATATTCCTGAATTATATGAATTTTTATAGGAAAGATTCACAGGTAAAAAGATGAAATAACTCATTCTTAGGCATTATTTAGTGGAGCACTTGTATACTTAATTCCTTTTCATCATTTTTCAAACTAAAGGTTCCCTCTGTTCGTGTAGAGCTACATCTTCCTAGAGACCAGTCTGGGGAGGTGGACTTTCAAGCACTGGTTTCTCAGTTGAAGGTGACATCGAGCTTACAGGAACAAGCTGATATCCTCTACATGCTGTATACTATGAAGTAAGTGATGGATATTGTCAGTATACTTCCATACTAATATAGAGAGGAAATGCAGCATCGCATGTTAGTCAGCTTTCCATTGCTATAACAAACACCTAAGTTAATCAACTTATTAAGAGAAAAAATTATTTTGATTCATAGTTTGGGAAGTTGACATGATCAGTTAGCCTTATTTATTGCTTTTGGATCTGTGATAAGGTAGCATATCATGGCACCAATACATGGCAAAGCCATTCATCTCATGGCCAGATTGGAAAAGAGAGGGAGAAAGAAACTATTCCCCTTTAAGGGCAACCCCATAACCACCTAACTAGGCCCTATCTCTTGAAGATTTCCACTACATCCCAATAGTACTATAGGCTGGAGACCATAGGTCTCTAAGAGACCAACCTGTACCATATAGTAATAAAAAACACAGTTTTGGAGAATACTTTCTTTATCTCACTCTCATTTACTCTGTCTCCTCTCTCTCACTTTCTCTTTTTCTCTCTCTGTGTCTATTTCTATCTCCCTCCCTTCTTCTTTATTTCTTTCATTCTTTCTTTCTTCATTCCTTTCCCTCCCTCCCTCCCTCCCTCCCTCCTTCCCTCGCTTCCTTCCTTCCTTCCTTCCTTCCTTCCTTCCTTCCTTCCTTCCTTCCTTCCTTCCTTCCTTCCCTCCCTCCCTCCCTCCCTCCTTCCCTCGCTTCCTTCCTTCCTTCCTTCCCTTCCTTCCTTCCTTCCTTCCTTCCTTCCTTCCTTCCTTCCTTTCTTCCTTCCTTCCTTCCTTCCTTCCTTCTTTCCTTCCTTCTGTTTTAACTCCAGGTTTTGTGCTTGCTTGTCAGGAGCTATGCTACTAAGCTACATCTCCAATTCTGATTTTCACTTATTATTTTGAGATAGCATTTTACTTTTTGTCTGGACCTATGTCTAAACTTCAATCTTTTTATTTTATACTTCTGGATATGGATGGGATGACAGACATGCACTACCAAGGCCAGCTATTGGTTAAGAAAGGGTCTCATGAACTTTTTTTGCCTGGACTGTACTCAAACCAGGATCCTCCTGATCTCACCCTCCCAAATTGGTAGTATTACAGGCCTGATCCATCACACCTGACATAGATTTGGAGTTTTACTACCCAGGATTTGAATACAATTTAGAATATGCTCATTTTATGACTTCAAAGCCTCAAATGTCCTCACTTACAAATTTTGGAATCCTAAAATATATATGCCTCATAGGATTAGTAAATTTCTATAAAGTCCCTAATACAATGACTGGCACATAGTAAGTGATTAATAATTGCTAAGTATTATAATCAGTATTAGAGTTATTAGTAAGCTCTTTTTTCTGAAACCTATAGATACGTTCTATGTATGTTTGTGTGTCTGTGTGTGTCTGTGTGTGTCTGTCTGTCTGTCTTCTTGTCTGTGTGCCCATGTGCACATGCTGATACCAGGGCTTCAATCTAGGGCCTCATGCTCTTGCTTGGCTTTTTCACTCATGTTTGTCACCAATGCTTGTACTCAGTAGAGTGCAAGCCATACCTTGAGCCACACCTCCAGTCTGGTTAATTGAAGATATTATCCCTTGGACTTTTCTGTCCTGGCTGGTTTCAAACCTCAATTTTCAGCCTTAATAAACAGAATTACAGACATGAGCTCCCAGCTCCCAGTTCCCAGTTACAGATACACTCTTAAATCAAAAGTAAGAAGAATATAGAGCCTTATAGGAAAAAGAAAGTAGTAAGTATTTATTTATCTAAGGCATCCTGGTACAGATTTTTATCTTTTTTTTTTGGTTGGTTGTGGGGCCTGAACTGTGGGCCTGAGTGCTGTCCCTCAGCTCTTCAGCTCAAGGCTAGTGCTCTACCACTTGAACCATAGCACCACTTCCGGCTTTTTCTGCTTATGTGGTGCTGAGGAATAGAACCCAGGGCTTCATGCATACAAGGCAAGCACTCTACCACTGAGCCAACTTCCCAACCCCATATATTTATCTTAAGTGCAACATGTCCAAACTGAACTCTTCTTTCCTTCCCATATGTCCCTGCACAAAAGTAACCTAGTTGGTTTTTTCCTTTTTTCATAGTGTGGTGGTGGTGATGATGATGATGATGATGATGATGATGATGATGATGCAGTTGCAAAATGGACTTCTCTCCTAAACTTTTATCAAATGTTATGTCATAGGAATGTAGTGTGGAATTCTGGAAAGCATAGCGAACTTTTTAAAGTTTCTTCTAAAAAGCCTGAGTGTTCAAGGAAAGAGGAGTGGAGTTGAGGGCTTATTATGATTTACAGATGATGTTGGGGTGATGATTCCCATTGGCGCCAAATGAAGGAACACTAAAACCTTCTGGACAAGATTAAGCAGATATATTTCTTCCCTATTTTCTTGCTTAAATTTGGGATGAGAATTATAAACAATCATAACACTATTGAAAAGAGAAGGCAGATCAGCTAATTATCTGAGAATCTGAGGAAGAGCATGATGCTGAGGTTCCTGAGTTTTCTATTCTGTTATATGTTCTCCAATGAAGTCACCTATGAGCACAGAGAACATATGCCTCAAGAAGATAAAAACTTCCTTATAGTCAAAAGATTGGAAAATGTCAGCCTAGTAAGTCAGGCAACTTTTAGACAATAACTGCTCTACTCAAACCAAACACAGAATAAAACTAAGGCCTTACCCCAATCAATAAGGGCTGAATGGGAAGCCCAGACACCACTCCCACTTAACTGTAACAAGGCAACACACCATGCCAGCTTCTCACTGCTGATGTGTTAGTGACAACCAAATAGAGATCTGCCCTCTGGGTAGAATGAATCCCTCCTAAAATGTTAATGAAGAGCACTTGGTAAGCCTGAACATCTATGATATTTTACTATTGTAAAGGGACAACCCTTTGGTATGTTCCTCCCCCACACTATAACCCCTGTTTTCACTGTATTTGATGTCGGTGCCCTGCATCTTGTATATACATTTTTCTGATTTGGGGAAGGGAAGGGAAATAACAAAATGCTGAAATAGGATATAGGTTTACTCATTGTAACAATGAGATGTACAAGACACTATGTTGAAAATGAAATTTATAACTTCGGTGGGGGAGGGTAGGGGATGGAGGGAGGAGAGTAGTTGGGAGGTGGGGAAGGAAGGGATGATAGTGGAAAAACAAAGGAGGAGGCAACAATGATTGATAAAAATGTACTCATTACCTTACTCATGTAGCTGTAACCCCTCTGTATAATATTTTTACAATAAAAACATGAAAAATAAATATAATTAAAAAAATAATATCTCGAATGTCTAGGATACCATTGAAAATCACATGTTATACAAATTACACGGAAGATTTTAACCCCAATGAGAAAAACTATTAATAGAGGCAACAGTAAAATAACACAGTTAACATAATTTTTTCTAGTTCTTTCCATCTCTTCGCAAATGATGGTGAAAGTAAGTCAAGCCCAGAGAATCACAGGTTACATGTTTTCTTTTATATGTGAAAGCTAGGCTTGGTCTATCTATCTGTCTATCTATCTACAGATAGATAGATTGATAGATATATTTATCTATCTATATATATAGAGAGAGGGGGTAGAGATATCTATATATGTACAAATATATGTGTACATTGGTATATATGTGTCATTAGTATATGTATGTAAGTATATATATGCCACTAGTGTATATATGTACCATTAATACATATACATATATGTACATTTGTTTAAATACCTTAGTTGGTATGCAAGTGCACATAAATGTACTAATTGAAACATGGTAGATTTATTGGAGAACTCAAACTGTAATTCCTTAGAAAGACAAAATCATGGTTCACCAAAAGAGATAGGAAGCAGGTAATTGCAAGGTGGGGTTAAGGGAAGTTGGATAGACAAAGAGAAATGAGGAAATGCAGTAAAAAATTCAAGGGCTGGAAATAAAAAATGGAAATTTTAGAAATAAAAAATAATAATAACTAAAATGAAACAATAAGATGTAGAAGACAGAGGATAGAAGCAGTGAACTGGAAGATAATGTTGGAACAAGTTCCTAATCTGAACAAGAGAGACTTAGACTGAAACAATAAAGACTCAAGAACATGTAGAACAGTGGACTGGCAGTGTGGCACAAGTGATAGCATGCTTTCCCAACATAAAAACAGCCCTTACTTCAATCCTAGTGCCATAAAAAAGCACATATATGACTACAAAATATAACCACAATGCAATTAACATATAAAAAAACTAAAAATTATCACTTATTATCATCAAATGTCAGTCATGGTACAAAATTTTCAGACCATCACGTAATGTATTTTTTGCAGTGATGTTTAATTCAGGATGCACATTATTATATTTGGTGATTAAAATATGTCCTATGTTTTCATTGCTTCTCTTCTCTCTTTGCTTTCTTAACTATTCATTGAGAAACTAGGTTGTTTATCCAGTAGAGTTCATTCTATATTTTACTGATTGAATCCTAATAATGTCATTTTAAAATATTTCCCTTCCCAGGTATAGGTGGCTCACACCTGTAATCCTAGCTACTCCAGAGACTGAGAGCTGGGGATCATGGCTAGAGGCTAGCCCAGACGGGAAAGTCTTTGAGATCCTTTTTTTAAAATTTAATTTTTTATTGTAAAGGTGATGTACAGAGGGGCTACAGTTACATAAATAATGTAATGAGTATATTTCTTGTTGAACATTGTTACTTCCTTCCTTGTTTTTTTTCCCACTTCCTGTCCCCTGTAACTCCCCCCTCCCCAGTTGTAAAGTTAATTTTCAACATAGTATCCTGTGAGTGTCACTGATATATTGGTTTGTTGAGTCTTCCTTCCTCCCACGAAAGACAGACGGGGTCCCAGGAAAGGTAAGTGCAGAGCTCCCGGTTCCCCAGAGTCCCTCAGCCCGGGAGACAATCAGACACAGCGGGGAGCCAAATCCAGCAGATAGAAAACTCCTTTATTAACAGAGAGCAACCCTTTTTAAAGCCAAAAAGGGCAGGTGGCATGGCAAGGGAGGAAGAGGAACCAATCACTGTCAAGGTCACACCCTATCATGCACCTAAGCCTTCACGGGCTGGTTAGACACTGATTGGAAGGCAAATTGGGCTCTGCCCACTCAACTCCCTCTTAGCACCATCTTTGCTGCCCATGTGCTCTACAGTAAACTGGGCTCTGCCCACTCAACTCCCTCTCAGAGCCATCTTTGCTGCCCATGTGCTCTGCATTGGTTCACGTTTTTCTTTATCTCACCATTTTTTATTCCCTTTCCCTTACCCAAATTAGATAAACGTTTACACAAAACAGAGGATATCAAAATCAAAAACAGTGACAACAGGGGATAAACCAAAGTGGGGGGGGGAGAAAAAAGAAATAATTTCACCCAGTACATTAAAAACAACAACAAAAAACCCTCTTGTTTCTATATCTTGGAGTTCATTTCGATTAGCATAGTTTTATATGGTCATTATGTACACAGATATTGAGCTATTGTGATCCTCTGCTAGGACTATCCTAGACATGTAGTAATTACTACAAATGAGGAAGTGCGAGAAAAAACAAGAGAGGAAGTAACAATGTTCAGCAAGAAATATACTCATCAGCTTACTGATTTAACGGTAACCCCTGTGTACAACACCTTTACAATAAAATTATTTTTTAAAATGAGGCCATGGAGCCTATGTTTCTTTGGGTCTGGCTTATTTAACTTAGTATGATTTTTCCATATCTTTCCTTTTCCTTAAAAATGGAGGGATGTCATTCTTTCTTATGGAAGCATAGAATTCCATTGTGTATATATACCATATTTTCTTGATCCATTCATCTGTTGAGGGGCATCTGGGTTGGTTCCATATCTTAGCTATGGTAAATAATGCTGCAGTGAACGTACTTGTGCTGGTAGCTTTAGTGTGGCCTCCTTTGTGTTTGTTTGGTTGAATGCATGGGATTGCTAAATCATAGGAGAGCTCTATGTTTACTTTTTTGAGGAACCTCCATACTCCTTTCCTGAGTGATTGAACCAGTTTACATTACCACCAACAGTGTAGTAGTATTCCCTTTTGTCCTCATCCCCACCAGAATCTACTATTATTTGTTTTCTTGATAATGGCCATTCAATCTAACTGGGGTGAGGTAGAATCTCACTGTTGTATTGATTTGCATTTCTTTTATGGCCAGAGATGCTGAACATTTCTTCATGTGTCTATTGGCTATTCTCATTTACTCATCTGTGAGATTCTTTTTTGTGTACATATTTTTAATTGTAAAAATAGTATACAGAGGGGTTACAGTTACATGACTAAGGTAATGAGTACATGTCCTATTGAGCATTGTTACCCCCTCCTTTGTTTTTCCCCTACCATCCCTTCCCTCTCCCCCCAAGTTTTAAAGTTCGTTTTCAACAGTGTCTTGTACATCTCGTTGTTACAATGGGTCATCCTGTAACCTTATTTCAGCATTTTGTTTTTTCCCTTCCTCTTCCCAAATTAGAAAAATGTATATACAAGATTCAGGGCACCAGAATCAAATACAGTGAAAACAGGGGTTATTCCATGGGGGAAGAACATACAAAAGAAACAAAAAAAATCACATGGTACATTAAAAAAAACAGCAAGAAAAATAAAACCACTTGTGTCTCTATCTTGGGGTTCATTTCACTTTGCATCATCTTATATGGTCATATGTACATAGCTTTTGACCTTTTCTACTTATCTTAGACATATACTAGTTATTGCAAATAAGGGAAAACATAGGACCTATGTTTCTTTGGGCCTGGCTTACTTCACTTAATATGATATTTTCCAAGTCTTTCCATTTCCTAACAAATGGGACACTGTCATTCTTTCTGATGTAGGCATAAAGTTCATTGTATTCTTATCTCTAGTTAATCATCAAAAAGTCAGAAGTGAAAATATGGCTCAAGTGGTAGAGTACTAGCCTTGAGCAAGAAAGCGCAGGAAAGTGCCCAGGCCCTGAGTTCATGCCCCAGGACTGAAAAAACAGTTAATGTCTGAAGATGGATAGAACCAGGTTAATTTTTTAAGGCAAGAAAACTTCATAGGTGGTGGTCTGTACTCCTTCTATATCACACTTTAGGAGGCCCATAATCTCCACCTAGTGCTTGTTTGCTTTTAGGGGTTTAGGGGAGTTGTTGGAAGTTGAACCCAGGGTATTGCAATGTGCAAGGCAAACACTGTACCACTCAGCTCACCCACCAGCCCTTAATTGTTGCTTTGTGTTGTTACATTACAATTAATCAGGATACATTTATACTGTTCTAGATATTATAAATTCCCCATTAGCTTTTGTCCTAGCAACCATCTAGTGGTCATTTTAGCAACCATTAGTGATCGTTGCCTACATTTGTTATTACATTAGGGGTTGCCAAATCCTGGTCTTTTAATTCTACATATTGACCTTTTAAAAAATTTATTGTAAAGGTGATAAACAGGGGGTTCACTGTTACATAATTAAGGTAATGAGTACATTTCTTTTGGAACATTGTTACCTCCTCCCTCATTTTCTTACCCGTTGCCCTCCCCACTGTCCTCCTCCCAAGTTATAAAGTTCATTTCCAGAATAGTGTCTAGTGAGGATCATTGTTGCATTAGTTCATCCTTTTTCCTGCTGTTTCTGTGATTCCCTTTTTATTCCATAGATCATATAAACTTATATACAAGACAAAGGGTACAGAAAACTAAAAATAAAATAGAAATAATTGCAAACCATGTTGACCTTTTTAATGTGCACGTCTTACCAAGTGTCTTTCCTATTTAAAATTAAATGAGTTTCTTTTAAGCAGAGGAAAAGTTCAAAGTTCAAGAGCCTTTTTTGCCAGTAGCAGGTTTTGAACTAAGGACCTTGAACTTGCACTCAGCTCACACTTGAGCCACACATTCGGTCTCGTCATTTTACTGGTTAATTGGAGATAGTCTCTTGGACTATTTTACCTAGGCTGGCTTCAAAAAATTATCTTCATGTCTTAGGCTCTTGAGTAGCTAAAATTATGAGTGTGAGCCACTGACTTGTAGTACATTTTATAGTTTTAAATTTTATTTTGTTAATTTCAAGTTGAGACAAGTTGTAAAGAGTACAAAATATTCTGGATGTCTTTCACTCAAATCTCTCACCTATCTGTCTGTCTGTAACTGTCTCTTTCCCTCTCTCTCTTTCTCTTCCTTTATCCCTCCCTTACTCCCTTCTTCTTCTCTATGCAGAATAATGTTTTCTATATGTTTGTTGTATATAGTGTTTACCATGTTTCCATTCCTAGTTTCTTTTTTATTTTTTAAACATACCAATCCTGGACTTTGCACTCAGGTCCTAGTCACTTTGCTTGAGCATTTTTGCTCAAGGATAGCACTCTATCATTTGAGACACAACTCTACTTCCAGATGTTTTTGGTGGCTAATTGGAGGTAAGCTTCACATGAACTTTTCTGCTTGGGCTGGCTTCAAACCATGACCTTCAGATCTCAGCCTCTGAGTAGCTAGGATTACAGATGTGAGCCATGAGCACCCTGCTTCTTTTCTTTATGGATTTTTTTCATGAATGTATATTGAATACTACCAAAATACTAAATATGAGATGATCTCATGGCATTTTTTGTCTCTGATTTTATATATGTGCTCAATTACTTTTCCCAATTTACCTATGTTGAACCATGCTTGCATACCTAGAATGATATGGGAACCTATGATAATGAGTATGGTTATGGTATGGGAAATCATTTTTTGCACTACTGTGGATTGAACTCATAGCCTTATTCTTGCCAAACAAACACTCTAATACTACATCTTTAGTCTTTTTGTTTTTAGTTACTGTTTTTGAGATAAAGTCTAGTTATCTTTAACCTAGCTTCAAATGAAATTTTCCTACCTAGCCCTCCCATGGGGTTGGTTATGTCACCATACCCAGTTGATGTATAATCTTTTTAATGTGTTGTTTAGTATGAAAATATTTTAAAGAGGCGTTTTTGTCTATGATCACCAAGAAATTGGTGTATAGTTTTCTTTTTTTCTAATTTTCTACTTGTCCAATTTTGGTATGAAGGCAACTGGCTTCATAGTATGAGTTTGGTAATGTTCTACCCCTTTGTCCCTCTTTAAAGGTGTGGTAGAATTTAACAGTGAATTTGTCTGGTTCTGCACTTTTTTTATTTATATCCTCTGTTTAATTTTGATAGAGCATATGAATCTAGAAATTTTTTATTTCTTCAAGATTCATTGGAATATGTTTCCAAAATATTTTCTAATGATGCTGTGGATTTCAGTGTTACATGTTTCTAATATTACTCATTATAATCATTCTCTTCATTTTGGTTAGACTAAAGGTTTGCCAATATTGTTTAAAAGAACCATTTTGTTGTTTCATTGATTCTTTGTATTGTTTTTATAGTCTCTGTTTCATTAGTTTTTGCCCTGGTTTTTATTATTTCTTTCCATCTACTAATTTGGGATATGACTTTTTTAAAGAGCTTCTTTTTCTCAGGGCTTGGAGTGCATTCTTTAAAAAAAATTGCTTTCACTTTTATTTAAATTATGATTTCATTTTTCATTGTAAAACATTTTCAACAATCATGCTAGGCATTTTTACCATTTGAACTAATTAATGATCTGCAGAGGTGGTATTTTTCATAGCTATTTTTTATTGTCAAGGTGAAGTACAGAGGGGTTATAGTTATATAAGTAAGGTAATATGTACATTTCTTGTCAAACCTTGTTATCCCTTCCCTCATTTTCTCCTACTTTCCGTCCCCCTATCTCCCCACCCCCAAGTTGTACAGCTCATTTTCAACATACTGTCTTGTGAATATTGCTGTTGCATTGGTTCCCCCTTGTCCTTTGTCTCACCATTCTGTTGTTTCCCTCCCTTCCCTAATTCAGATAAACATACATACAATACCCAGGGTACCAAAATTGAATTCAGTGACAACAGTGGACAAACCATAGTGTGTGTGTGGGAACACAAAAGGAAAAAGAATTACATAGTACATTAAAAACAATAGCAACAAAGATAAAACCTCTTGTGTCCATATCTTGGGGTTCATTTCTCTTAGCATCATCTTATATGGTCATATGTACTTAGCTATTGAGCTGTTTTGCTTATCTGCTAAGATTATCCTAGACATGTACTAATTATTGCAAATAAGGAGAACCATGGAACCTATGTTTCTTTGGGTCTGGCTTACTTCACTTAATATGATTTTGTCCATGGTGCCGGCCAAACTGGTTAAACACTTGTAGAAAACTAAAGTTAGTTCCTTATATATCACCCTGCAACACAATCAACTCCAAATGAATCAAAGACCATGAAGTAAAAGCTGACACCCTGAAAACATTACAGGAAGGAATAGGAGAAACTCGTAAGGCTCCTTGGCACAGGCCAAACTTTTCTTAATAAAGACTCAAAAACACAACAAATCAAAGAAAGTTTGGACAAATGGGATTGCATGAAACTGTGGAGCTTCTGCATGGCAAAGGACATAGCTAGCAAGATCAATAGAAAGTCCACAGATTGAGAGCCATACAACAGACAAGGGCCTCATATCTAAAATATACTTCAAACTCAAAATATTAAATCCCCCAAAAACAAATCCTCAAAGAAAAAAGTACCCCATTAATAAGTGGGCTAAAAATTTAAAAAGTGACTTCTCTGAAGAGGAAATAAGAATATCCAATAGACATATGAAGAAATGCTCAACATCTCTGGCCATAAAAGAAATGCAAAGAAAAACAACATTGTGATTCTACCTCACCCCAGTTAGAATGGCTATAATCAAGAAATCCAATTAAAACAGGTGCTAGAGGGGATATGGTTAAAAGGGAATGCTACTATATTGTTGGTAGGAGTGTAAACTTGTTCAACCACTCTGGAAAGCAGTATGGAGGGTCCTCAAAAGTCTAAATATAGAACTTCTCTATATAGTATTTCTACTTCTTTGCATTTACCAAATGACCACGAACAAAGCCATCCTAAAGCTACCAGCACAACTATTTTTATCACAGCATTATTCACCATTGCTAAAATATGAAATCAATCCATATGCCTCTCAGTAGATGAATGGATCAAGAAAACATGGTGTGGGGCTGGTGGTTTAGCCCAGCGGAAGTGCGCCCGCCTGGCGTGCGCAAGGCCGTGGGTTCGGTTCTCAGCCCTGGTTTAAAAAAAAAGAAAAGAAAAGAAAACATGGTGTATACATGCCATGGAATTCTATGGTTCCATCAGAAACAATGTCACTGCCCCATCTGGAGTGCATTCTTAAGTCATTTATTTGAGATCTCTCTAATTGTTTCTTGTAGGCACCATAACGATTAATCTTCCATCTTAGAATTGCTTTGCTGTGTACCAAAGGTTCTTATAAGTTCTGTTTTCATTTCATTCTAGGATTTTTAAAAATTTCCTCAGTGACTCACTGATCAAGTGTGTTGTATAAACTCTGTGTTTGTATAGTTTATGTAGTTTCTCCTTATTCATTTTTTATTATATTAACATCTCAATGTGATAAAAGAAATAAATTTTTTTTGTTAAGACTTGCTGCTGGGCACAATGACTCACACTTGTAATAGCTACACAGTAGTCAAAGATCAGCAGAATTGCAGTTCCAGGCCAGTCTGGGCAAAACCTTAGTGAGACTTCATCTCAAAGAAAAATCTGAATGTGTTACAAAACATTCATCCCTACATGGGAGGGATTTAAAGATGCTATGCTTGGAGACCTTAGGAGAATTATGGTCTAGGCCAGCTCGAGGGGGAAAAAAAAACACAAGAAACCCTACCTGAAGAATAAAAGGAAAAGGGTGGGGGTTCCCTCAAGTAGTAGAACACTTGCCTAACAAGCACAAGGGTCTAAGTTCAAGCTCTAATAGTCCCAAAACAATCAAATTTTCTTTATGGCTTAAATTGTAAGCTGTTTTGGACAAAGTTCCATTGGCTGCTAAGACAGATGTTTATTCTGCTGGGCATCAATGGTTCATGTCTATAATCCTAGATACTCAGAAGACTGAGATCTAAAGATTGAGGTTTTATGCCAGCCTGGGCAGAAAATCCAAAAGACTTTTATCTTCAATTAATCAGTAAAAACTTGGAAGTGTAGGTGTAGCTCAAGTGGTAAACACCAGCCTTGGGCAAAAAAGCTAAGCAATTTTTAAGTTCAAATTCTGTGTAATATAGCTGTTGATTTATTTGTGCCTCTTGTTTATAAGTATCTGCTACAAGTTTCAGTTTAGAGACTTTAGATTCTTTATCTTGCCTTATTGATTCCAAAAGATTGATTTTCATCTGGGTTGTTGAGCTGCTTATTGTATCTAAAGAAAATTAAGATTCAGGGCTGGGAAGGTGGCTCAGTGGTAGAACGCTTGCCTTGCATGCATGAGGCCCTGGGTTCAATTCCCCAGCACCACATAAGCAAAAAGGAAAAAAAGCTGGAAGTGGCGCTGTGTCTCAAGTGGTAGAGTGCTAGCCTTGAGCTGAAGAGCTGAGGGACAGCACCCAGGCCCAGAGTTCAGGCCCCATGACCGGACCCCCCCCCCAAAAAAAAAGAAAATTTAAGATTCATTTGTCAATGATTTTTTTAAAAGCTAAGCAAGAGTGTGAGGCCTTGAGTTGAGCTCCAGTACTGACAAAACAACAACAAAAACCAAGAGTGGGTATTCCATAGCAATTTGTACATCTAGTGTTTTGCTTCATATTCATGAAGATGCAAGAAGGTACTGTCTGTCTAATGTATAATATCCCCAAATAAAATCTTTGTATTTTTTGTTTTGTTTTGCCAGTACAGGTCTTACATTCTCTCTCAGCTTCCTCTCTTAGCTGACACTCTCCTATTTGAGTCTCTATCTCTGGTTTTTGCTGATTATTTTGCAGGTGGAGTCTAGAAGACTTTTCTGCCTGAGCTGGCTTTGAACTATGATCCTCTAGATCTCAGTCTCCTGAGTACCTAGGATCACAATTATGAGCCAACACTGCCAGCTTTAAATAAAATTGTCTTTCATTTCAGCTATGTTGACATCTGTAAAGAGGATAAAATAATGCATAGTGTCAAACACAATTTAAAGGACTGGGAAGGTGGCTCAGTGGTAGAGTGCTTGCCTTCTATGCATGAGGCCCTGGGTTCAATTCCTTAGCACCACATAAACAGAGAAAGCCAGAAATGGTGCTGTGGCTCAAGTGGTAGAGCTCTAGCCTTGAGCTAAAGAGCTGAGGGACAGTGCCCAGGCCCAGAGTTGAAGCCCCATGACCAAAGCGCGTGCACACACACACACACACACACACACACACACACACACACACACACACAATTTAAACTCAGAAACTCTTGTCTAGATATTGACTAATAAGGTTTACTGTTAGCTATAGTTTTACAAGGGTTCTTAGTTTCCTACTAAGGGGGGCCTAGCAAAAACAATGAATGTGTAGCTTAAATGATAGGAAGTGTAAGGCTTTGAGTTCAAACACCAGTACCACTAAAAAATAAAAGCAGATACATCCGTTCTAACACAATTAATGTAGTCTCATGTTTCAAATTGCAGAGGACCTGACTGGGACACTGAATTGTATGAGGAAGGTGGTGCCACAGTCAGAGCACTTCTCATTGAATTATATAGCAAGGCTGGGGAGATTCATCATTGGGGCCTGATCCGGTACATTTCTGGCATCTTAAGAAAGAAGGTGGAAGCCCTTGATGAGGTACTAAAAATTTTTCTTGAATTTTGTGTATGTGGTTGATTTTTAAAAAGTTAGTTCCATGGATGGGGTTTTAACACAATGGTAGAACACTTGCTTAACATGTGTTCGATCTGTATCTCTGCAGGAAGGAAAAAGTTGATTTCCATAATTGTTTTTAAAACAATCACAATCTCTAATCATTTCAGATGCTGACTCTCACAAATACAGTTTCTGCTATTGTTAGCTTTCTATTTATGAGTGATAAATATGTTAACAAAGCATAGGAATTGTAGACTTTGAAGGTTCTATAAACCATGAGAATTCTAGGGTTTTTTTGGTCAGTAATGGGGCCTGAACTCTGGGCCTGGGTGCTGTCCCTGAGCTCTTCAGCTCAAGGCTAGCGTTCTACCACTTGAGCCACAGCACCACTTCTGGCTTTTTCTGCTTATGTGGTACAAAGGAATCGAACCCAGGGCCTCATGCATGCAAGGCAAGCACTGTACCCCTGAACCACCTTCCCAGCCTTCTAGATTTTATTTATTTATTTATTTATTTTTTTGTCGGTCGTGGGGCTTGAACTCTGGGCCTGGGCGCTGTCCCTCAGCTCTTCAGCTCAAGGCGAGCGCTCTACCACTTGAGCTACAGCGCCACTTCCGGTTTTTTTTTCTGGTGGTTTATTGGAGATAGGAGTCTCACGGTCTTTCCTGCCCGGGCTGGCTTTGAACCGCGATCCTCAGATCTCAGCCTCCTGAGTAGCTAGGATTACAGGCGTGAGCCACCAGCGCCCGGCTTCTTCTAGATTTTTTTTGAGATAAAGAATTACTATGTAGACTAGGATAGCCTTGAACTAGTGATCTTCCTGCCTCAGATTCAAACTGATTCTCAGATCTCAGCCTCCTTGAGTAGCTAGGGTTACAGGCATGAACCACTGGCACTCAGCAATTTCTATATCTTAAGACTGAATATACAATGGGCTAAAAGATTCTTCATCCTCAAAGATGAAAAGAACTCCTTGTTCCTTCCTAGGAATTCCTATTCTCTGAACATCAAAGATGAAAAAGTAAGTTCACTGTGTTTTTAGTTGAAGGTAGAGGAAAGGTTTCTAGGCTGAGAAGAGCAGTGTGTTGAAGGAAAGCTGAGGGTTTATGACAATGATAACGATATGCTGTCTCTTCCTAGGCCTGCACAGACCTTCTTTCCTACCAGAAACATTTGACAGTGGGACTCCCTCCAGAGCCTCGGGAGAAGACAATCTCTGCGTGAGTGTGGTGTTGGCTTGGGATCCTTACCTCAGTCATCATGGCTTAGTGTGTTGCTGGATGACAGTGTCCCACATGCATACAGAAACCCATGAGAGACACTCAGCAGAAATGGTGGGTGGGGGCAGATTATAAGTAAATGAAAGAGAAAAGCTCACAGGAAGTAACACTCAAAACATTTATTTTGCTTTATTTCCCCACTTAAAAAAATAGAAAACAACATAAGAAAACAGAAGTAATAATTAATTAGTGTCCACAAAAAATCAGCCAAACTCTGATAAAGTAGAAGGAAGAAGGAGTCAGGCTGGAATTGCAAATCGTGTAATTCCATACTGCTCAAGAAGGAATAAAAGGGGTAAAGGTCAATGTTGAAGGAGAAGGATGGGTACTTGAGCAGAGTGAGGGAGCACTCCTACAAGAATGCTATCATCAAGGTTGCCAATTGCACAATTTTGCCACAGCTTCGGAACATGAGCTGTTCCCTAGCAGTTCTCCAGCAAGGTGGTCAGGGAGGAGGGGAGGATGGGGGAGGTGGAAGGAGTGGATTGATAGGTTAGGATGGAAAATGTAATTCTTAAACAGAAGCCCTTTTTGACCATTAGCCTTGTTAATAAAATTCATCTATACCAAATCTGTTTATGTCATGCCATGACAGTGCCAGTACTTAAATCTGCAGTTCGTATTTCCAAGAAATATTTTTGGAGAATTTTAACTTGAGGAATAGACTGATCAGAAAAATGTATATTTTTCAAAGGAGTAATTTATTTATTTTTAAAGTCATGTGTTTTATTTATTTAGTTAATATATTTTTAAACCATCAGTTTTCTTTTATTTATTTGGATTTTTGTGATACTGGGACTTGAACTCAGGGTTTTGGGCTTGTTAGGTTAGGCCATACCACTTGTTCACGGTCTCGAGTATCAAGGAGATAGGGTTCATGGTAGGTTCCCTGCTTGCAAGTTCTACTTTAGTAGACAGCTAGTAAAACAAAACAAAACAACAAAAAGCATTGTTTGTGCTGGTAGTGAGGCTTAAACTCAGGGCCTGGATGCTGTCCCTGACCTTTTATGCTCGTCTAGTATTTTATGACTTGAGCCATAGCTCCCCTTCTGGCCTTTTTTTTTGTCCAATTAACCATTGGAGATAAGAGTCTCATGGATTTTCTTGCCTGGGCTTTCTTTGAAGTATGATCCTCAGATCTCAGCCTCCTGAGTTTCTAGGATTACAGGTATAAGCCACCAATGTCCTGGTATTTATTTTTAATTTTTTAGATAAGATCTTACTATAGCCCAAGCTGGCCTAAAACTTAGAATTCTCCTCACTTAAGTTTCCTGGGTATTGGGATTAAGGCATGTGCCATCACATCTGATTACTGAAAGTTTTAAATTATTATTACTTTTAACTAGTTGAACAAAGGGATTTCAATTCAACATGTCAGTTTATGAGTTTATCAAGGTACCCCCTTGCATCATTCTCACCTACTCCAGCATGTCTCCCAGCCCCATATATTCCCTCAAGTTTTCTAGTTTATTTGTACATATGCACAATGAGTATTATGATATTTCCCCCACTGTTCCTTTTTCCATTTGTCTGCCTCCACTTCCCCTTAAACCTTACCCTTTCAGATGAGACATGTCTTAGCTTCCTGGTATTCATTTTGTTAAACTAACAGTAATTGTTCAAAGGAGTTACACTATTGGAATCCACCCTTGTGTATATCATACTTTAATCAATTTGGTCATGTGTATATATGCTCATAGCCCTTCATGTTTCTATGCATGTTTATATTTTATACCTAACTAGTGAAAAGTTGATTTTGTAAATAAAATAGGCTCTAGATACAAAGCTTACTTGGGAATAAATTAGAGAAGTCATGGATACTTTGGTAATGTCCGTATACTATCTCCTTCCTGATTTATGTTGGTAATTTCTCCTGCATCTAACATGCAATGAGACTCTTAAATGAAGGATTGAAGAGATGTGTAATAGGACCATCTGTCTTAAATGCCATGTGTCAAGTCTCAGTCACACTTTGTGAAAGTAGTCCTAACCTTGTGTGTTAGTTTACTTGGGCTGCCATAATAAAATACCACCGACTCTGTGGTTGAAAGGACCGAAATTTATTGTGTCATGATTCTGAAGGCTGGAAGTCTCAATCCTGGTGTCAGCAAGGTATGAAGGACTTGTTCCAGGCCTCTCCTTTTGGTTTGTATTTGGCTATTTTTTCCCTATATATCCCACATCTGTCCCCTCTGTGTGTGCCTCTGTGCCATATTGGATTAGGACTCATCCTAATGACTTCACTTTTTTTCTTTTTTTTTTTTTGCCAGTCCTGGGGCTTGAACTTAGGACCTGGGCACTGTCCCCGAACCTGTTTGTGATCAAGGCTAGTACTTTATCACTTGAGCCATAGTACCACTTCTGGATTTCTTTTTTGAGTAGCATATTGTAGTCTCGCAGACTTTCCTGCACGGATTGGCTTTGAACCATGTTCCTCAGATCTCATTTTCCTGAGTAGTGAGGATTACAGGCATGAGCCGCCAGTTCCTGACTTAAAGAGACATTTTTATTGTAAATCAGATTGGTTTCTTTGGCACTTTGAGCAATCCAAAAGAAGATGGTATGATCCATGGCTCTAAACTACTTCATGTCAATGAAAGAGTCACAGGTGTGTAAAAAGGTATGAATCTGTGTGTGTGTGTGTGTGTGTGTGTGTGTGTGTGTGTGTGTTATGCATGTGTGTGTGAGTGAAAGACAAAAGAGAGAGAAAATTATGGCCAGTCAGTAGAACTCTAAAATGTAACTGCAAAGTAATAAATGATTTACAAGTCTTAGCTTAAAATCTGTTTATTTCTTTGTAGACATAGTAGTTACCTGACAAATGTTAAGTATGAACTCTGAAAGTTTATTCTGGACAGATATCATGGGGTGAATATTAACTAAAAAGTAATTGGAGAAACACAATATAGGTACAAAGAGAAAAGAGCAGAGTTTCCCTGAGTTGCTGTGGCCCAGGGTGTTTGTGGAGGTGATATATGAGCCTTAGCCACAGAAAGTACTAGAAAAGTACTAGTAGTGATGGGGTATTGAAGGCAGTGACTGGGACTTTTAGTATACGTAGTTTTAAGCAGTTGTAGAATTTTGTCATTATTTCCTGTCTTCTTCCTCAGACCTCTGCCCTATGAAGCTCTCACTCAGCTGATAGATGAAGCTAGTGAAGGGGACATGAGCATTTCAATCCTCACACAGGTAAGCAGCATTATGAAGCCAAATCTAGACATTGATATTTTAAGGTTTACTTTTCATTGATCTGGCAATTTTCAAAGATAATGCAGAGGCATTGTGACATCTGTGTCAAAATTTTAGTCTTTCTGTTCTGTGCACAGGAAATAATGGTGTATCTAGCCATGTATATGCGAACACAGCCTGGTCTGTTTGCTGAAATGTTTCGACTTCGAATTGGTCTGATCATACAAGTTATGGCAACAGAACTGGCCCAGTCCCTTCGATGCTCAGGTATTCCATTCAATAACTGATTCTAGTCGGAATTCACTTTTAATGTAGATCAATGAGTTTGGGATCAAGAGGAAAAGAGAGCTACAACATTTTGTCCCTAGCTCTGAATGTACATAAGGCACTCTTGCTGTGTATTGTTCACTCAGTACTTATACTTGACGTATTTTTATATTGGCTCTAGAATTTCAAAATCTCTTGGGGGCTCCCTACTCCACATTATTGTTACCAACATTGTTTGGCTAACTTCATTCCTCTGAGTTCTTCAAGGGCTCTGGGGTTCTGACACAGGGGTGCTTTTGGATTCAAGACTCATAGTGTCAGTGTTTTGTCTAATCAATAACATGATCTATTAAAAGAAAATAATACTTTTATTAACATCTAACAAGATTCTTTGAAATTAATTGTATGTATATTTAGCAAGATGACCATGCCAGTTAGAAAAATGGTTGGGGCCTGTGGAAGTTGCAGAGCAGAATTAGGAGGAAGGGTTCTATGGTGTGACTTTTTTTCCACTGGAATTCGCTTGATTTCAACAAGAACAGCAAAACAATAAAGCTAAGTGTGTTCATAAACATGCAATTAAGTTTAGAAAGTTGAAATCTGAAATTGTTTCAGTTAAAATTTCCCCTAAACACCATTTTGAGGTAGCCCAGACTAGCCTCAAACACAAGATTCTCCTGTCTCTACCGCCTAAGTGTTGGGGTTAGGTTTATACATGTGCACAACCATGCCCAGCTGCCAAAAAGTGTTTTGATTTTTTTGGGATTTGTTTTGTTTTCTTCTGTTTTTCATGAACTCAGGGCCTCATCTTTGGCATTTTTTTCAATCCTAAATCCAACACATGAGATAATTTATATAATCTTTCAAAAGAAGAATGCTAACAATTATTTTTACCCATCATGTGTCAGATGGTTTTTTTTGCTTTACATTTAGATATATTGACTTATCAGTGCCTACAGCAACCCTCTAGAGAACATGTTGTTGTCCACTTTGGGCCAGTAAAGAACAAACTCAGTGAGGTTAAGTACCTAGCCTACAGTAGCATAATTAGCACATGGTAGACTTTGAAACAAAGTCTGTGATTTCTAAATATTTTCAATCCAGCACATGGCTAGAGATAAATACATTTTATAATATTCTCCAGCCATGTTATTAAGGGATGTTTTATACAAGAAAACATGGGTGATTTAGTAATAAACCTCAACAACAAGGGGCTGGATTGCAAAGATCTGCTCTGCTCTGTAGCCTTCTTCTGTTTCCGGCAGTTGTGGATGGATGGTGTCTGCATTGTGGATGCTATGACCCAGCAGACTGCTGAACCCATACTTTACTTTCCCTGAGGCAGATAGCAGCAGGCTAAGTTCTGGGTGGTTGTCTGCTGATGGAGGGTGGAGGCAGGTGGAGGACTCACAGTCTTTATCTCTAGGTAGTGGAGGCAACCATGCTTTTTTTTTTTTAAAGTTGTTCCCACAGCTGGGTAGTGGGGTGTATCACACACTTCTCCTTTGGATAGGCTAGACTTTATGCCTGTCCCTGTTATTTCTGTGAAGTAAGAACACAGTCATGGAGGTGGAGACTCTCCCCTGGATTCATTTGGAATCATGTTTGTGATGCACTTATTCTGTAAACTGCAGGTGTTGCTAGACATACTTTTGTTGGCTGCGGTGGGAAGAAGGGGAGAAGGGCCTGGAGGCAGTGTTATACCAGCTCCACTGGGAAGGGAGGGAGTGGAAAAAAGACAGGGTGGGAGTAAAGCCAAGTCTGAGAGCAGCCACCCTATGTGGGTCACTGTGGGCACAAATGAACGATTGCAGGCTTAAAGTGAGACCTCATCTCAAAAATATCTAGCACACAAACAATTGGCTGAGTGACCTTAGTAGCAGACCTCCTGCATGGAACTCATGAGGCCTTGAGTTCAAGCCCTAGTACTGCTAATAATACTAATAATAAATGTAAATAAACAGCACAAAATGATAAATTAGCATATGCTCAAGAGGCCTAACCTCGACTTTTCATTCAATCTTTTCTTCATTAGGAAACTAAAAATAAAACCTAAGTTTTTTGCTTTTACTTGACAGCAAAACTAGGTAGTCACCGAAGTAGCCACTCATGGGCCTATAAATAAGATCTTCTGGTCTTAGAAACATATATTCTGAATTGTTTTTCCTGACATACAATTTTTGCCCCAGTAAGTATTTATGGAATGAATCTTTCCTTGTACTGATGACTTCAGGTTGAATCCACAACTCCTCAGACTGAAAAGCTTCAAATTTTAATTTTCTAACTTTGATGTTATTTTCCTGAACTATCCCTAACTTTATTGTTTTACTGTTCTTGTTGAAATCAAGCAAATGCCAGTGGAAAAAATTACATACACCATGGCTTTCCTTCATATAATTCTGCTCAGCCACTTCCACAGGCCCTAACAATTTTTCAGGCTTTAGTCCAGTCAGAATAGTATTTATTTTACCATAACGAGTATAAGACAATGAAAAAGGCAGTTTTGTGACACTCACCGTAGTCTCTGACATGCCTTTTTACAGAAACCTAAAAACATATAATTATCACTAGTTTATCAGCTTCTGGTATGGACATTCAAACAACCAGAAGTAATCCTTTTTTTCTGGAACTTCAATGATATTGCATTTTCTCCCCTACATATTTTTCCAGTTGGCACTACCTCTCAGAAAAGTTTCTATAGCATATAAATATTGTAGGCTTGCGGCCTGGGCATGCCCAGTTTGGGCTCCGCGGCACTGACCCTGGAAGCACCCAGGCAGAGCTGGCGGCCTGCCTGGTTCAGAGGGTAACCGAGTGGGTCCCCCACGGAGGACAAGCACCCGGCCTGATCCTCAGAGGCAGGCCAGGTTGTGGGGTTCCTTCATGATGAAAGATTCTGAGATACTTCTGCTATCTTCTGTGTAGCTGACAGTCTGGGTGGTGAGGAGATGGCTGACCATGTCAAAACCCTTCTTCAGGAGCTTGGCAGGGAATCAAAGACTCCATCTGGAGTATTTGTACCATCTCAAAGCTAGATGCTTGAATCCAACAAAAGAGAGAAGAACAGGGGCAAAGAAGGGCAAGTAGTGTCCTGGCCAAGAGTATAGAGCAGACCCAAGAGTGAGACATGCATCTTAGTAGAATTTTCCAGTGCTGTCCTTGGGATGGTGGAGTGTTCTGGTTCAGTCTTCTCTTGTTTTATCAAGTCTTTATCCCTGTGCTTCAGTCAGTAACAGCCTGAATTATTGGTGATCCATCACTACATGGAAATGTTTGGTCATGGCTGGAGTTCTTCCTTACAGCTAACTTCAGTGCTCTTTGTGTGCTCCCCCTGTTTGTGTTTAGCAAAGTCGTAAATGCCATTTGGTTTCAAGATACAGCTGACCTGACATTTGAAGTATCAGGAAGGAAGCCTCATCCATTCCCTAGTGTCAGCAAAATCATTGTTGATAGACTCTTCAACCTTTTGCTGCAGGCCCTCTTCCTTATTCAGGGGATGTTTTTGAGTCTCTTTCCCATCTATCTTGTTGGTCAGCTGGTTAGTCTGCTGCATATGTTCCTTCTCTACTCAACTGTACTGCTTTGAATATCGTTGGTTCAATAAAGGAATTGAAATGCACCAGAGATTGTCAAACATAGAATGGAACTGGCCTTACTACTTTGGATTTGGTTTGCCATTGGCTTTCCTCACAGCAATGCAGTGCTCATACATTGTTAGTGGTTGCATTTTCTCTATCCTTTTTCCTTTATTCATTATCAGCACCAATGAAGCAAAGACTCCTGGAAAAGCATACCTTTTCCAGTTGTGCCTCTTCTCCTTAGTGGTCTTCTTAAGCAACAGACTCTTCCACAAGACAGTCTATCTACAATCTGCCCTGAGCAGCTCAACCTCTGCAGAGAAGTTTCCTTCACTGAATCTATCTCCTGGCAAACTGAAGGCTGCTAAAGGCCACTGAGATACCTGCTATTCAGAAAGGATTGGTGGGATTGGATGGAAGCTGTGGCAGCTCTTTTCTCTGTTCTCCTCCCCCTGCCAGGGCAGACAGGACCCACCTGCCAAGGGCCATCTACATAGTCTTTTCTATTTGTGGAGTTTGATTTTTTGTCTCTGGTGCACATAAGGCAGAATCTTCTTGACACCATTATGTGGCTTTTTACCACTATCGTGAGTCTGAATGGACCACGGCTCTTTTCTAGCATTTACCAGCCCCCATGGCTGGATGATTTGACTACTTCCTTTTTCTGTCTGTGCCATTTACCCTCCCAACTCACCTTCCTGCTTTCCAGTACCCTTGGATGAATGCATTTTGTAATTCTAGCAGTTATATTTTGTGGATTTTTTATTTTTGTTGTTTTTCTGTGAAGCACATACATTGGATGTGGGAGGTATAAGAGCATCTCAGTTGCTCCTGGATACTTCCTTTATAGCCATCACTGTCTTGTTTTTTGTAACTCAGATTAGGTTTTGGACTCTCTTGCTCTACTGTTAAAAAAAAAAGAAAAAGAAATAAAAAGATAAAAGAGCCTGAAGAGATGGGACAGAAGGAAAGACCTCATAGCCAGATTAGCTGCTTTGAGGAATACCTTTCTTTCTTCTCCTTGAAAGGCGAATAGGCTTTTTTTCCCACTGGTACATATAAAGTTCCCAACCATAGGGAGGTACCAATTCTGGACAAGTGCCACTGCAACACAGAATGCTCAGGGAAACTGAACTTTTCCCCTGGAGAATGGAAATTTATGGTTGGCCACTGCCAGATCAGACTGGTATTCCAAAGGATTATGGGTGCTGCAAATACAAACTGAAGATGTAAACTTACTGAACCCATTAAGCCTGTGGGAAAAAATATGGTAGGCTTATATAGGTATGTATTAAGGATACAACTCAGAATGGAGACAGTAGGGTATAAGGAACATCTACTGGGTGGCGTTATTCTAATCCTAACCTCAGTAGAGAAAAGGCAAACCTTGTTCTGGAGCTTACACTCAACTTGTAAAAAAACATAGGCTAAGATACCAAAGAAAGCCAACCAGGTGGCACTGGGAAAAAGGCTCAGTGGTAGAGTGCTTGCCTTGCATGCATGAGACCCTGGGTTCGATTCCTCAGCACCACATAAGCAGAAAAGGCCAGAAGTGGGGCTGTGGCACAAGTGGTAGAGCACTAGCCTTGAGCTGAATAAATAAATAACAAAATGGGTAAATAAGGATACAAGTTGACCCATTGTAGCAATGAGATGCACAAGACACTATGTTGAAAAGGAACTTTACAACTTCGGCTGCGGGGGGGGGGAGTTGGGGATGTGGGGAGGGAAAGGAGAGTAGGGGAAAAAACAAAGGAGAGGGTAACAATGCTCAATAACAAGTTACTGTACACTATTTTTACAATAAAACATTTTAAAAAATAAAAATAACAGATTTGAAAAAAAAGCCAACCAGGCCTGGGGTACACATGGCTCTCCTGGTTAGGCTAGACAAGTGAAGATGGACTGCAGAGGATAGAGGGCAGCGAGAAGGCAGGAAGGGATGCTACACAGCAGACAAGGCATGAGGCTGGGTCTACTATTGGCCCTGACTTTCAAGGAATCAGTGCCTCTCACCCAAGTCACTCAACCAACAATCACTGATGTCTGCCCAGCAGTGATGGGCTCTTGAACCTGTGTGTAGACAAGGGACAGTCTCTCAGGCTAGGGTGAACCACCCTGTGCCTCCTCTGTGGCAGACCCTCTTCCTGATGTGCAGCTCTATTGCGAAGGCTGCAGCTAACCCCTCATTCATCCTGGTACAGTGTCACCCAAGCCTGACTGTTTCCAGATGGTATATGAGCCCTGGACCCTCACAAATGGAATGTGGTAATGCAGACAGATAACAGGCAAAGCTAGTAAATGTGAGATCTTGCTGGGACTTGCAGACCCTCTGCTCTCCCTGAGCTATTCGGCTGTTACCATGTGGGCTTCAATCCAACTCTGCGTTAGTGCCTCAAAACCATATAGTTATTCCTATGGTGTGAATCTCACTGCTATACCCTCAAGTTCTGACCCTCCTGTGGGAGTTCTAGGTCAGAAGACCATAATTAAACTTTGTTTAGGAAATCAAATGGCCTGTTTATTATAGTGTTGTTCATTAATTGTAGCAAGAACTTCCCCCAAACCCCCAATATTGTAGTTTGAATTCAGCATTCTGCACTTGCTAAGCTGGTGCTTTATCACTTGAACCACACCTCCTCCAGCTAGGCTTCTTGCTGGTTAATTGGAGTCCCAGACTTTCCTACCTAGGCTGGCTTCAAACATTAATCTAGATCTCATCCTCCTGAAGATTACAGACATGACCACAGGCACCCAGCATCAAAACAACTTTATTATACAAATGCCTCAGATGTTTTTCATGCAGTTTCAAAATGCCAGTGTTTCAATATACTTACGGAAGCAGTTAACTTCCTGTACATTTTCTTAAATTATACCAAAGAGTCAATACTGTTGTATGTGTATTTTTGCACGTGTACTCCATTCTGGAACTTCACCAGGGCTGGAGACATGGTTTTATGGTATCTTGCTAGCCTAGCATTGTGAGGTCCTGAGTTCAAACCCCAGTACCGTCCAAAACAAACCTGAGCAAGTAATGAACTCTTGAACATTCTTCACTTTTCCTTGCCTGTAACTGATTTTCCCTGTGGTTTAATCAAAACCATTATTCTGTATCTCTTATAGGATAGTCAGGATGCCCTTGTTTGGTATTCAAGACTGTGTAGTCTAGATTCTAACTACTATTTCAACAGTACTCACTAATTTTATCAGTCCTTATATCAGTGTCTCCTATGGCTTCCACCCTTGTCTGTCACAGTAGATTTTATTTGTTACATACTATGTACAGTATCTTAGTGTTTATCTTGTTTACATGTTGTATTTCTCTTAAATACATGGCTAGCCTCTCAAGATCAGGTACCATGCCTATTTATAGTAATGTCATTTAAAATGGTGGCCTACATATAATAAACTCTGAAGTGTCTCATGCTGATGAACAAGTTTGAGTTAACCTCTTGATATTCTTTATAATTTCATGGATTTATATCTGTTTTCTTTTAAGTATCTATAGTTCTAGACTAAGAAGTAGTTTTTTTTTTAATTCTGGGGCTAGAACCAAGGACTTTTTGCATGCTAGACAAGTACTCTATCACTTATCTATCTGCATGCACACATTCAATGCCTTTCTGAGTGTCTTCTAGTTCCATTGCTGTCTTCATTATTCCCCTAATGGTATTGAAGTAAATGAAGAACTCTATGCACAAGGTATCCCAAAGTTGGGTACTTGGTCCTTAAATAATGACAAATCTACTGCAATGTGTATAGCTAAGTGTATAGGATTAGAAAATTATTTTGTAAATCTTCTCTTCTAATCAAATGTCTCAAAAATTCCAAACCAGAAAAGAAATAGATGCTGGTTCTGTAGCTCAGTAGTAACATGTATGCTTAGCATATGCAAGGCTGTGGAGTCCAATCCCCTGAATAGAAGAGGAGGGAGGGAGGAAGGGATTGAGGGAGGAAGGAAGGAAGGAAGGAAGGAAGGAA
>NW_012267448.1:370660-391874 GCF_000151885.1 Dipodomys ordii
GAAGGAGGGAAGGAAGGAAGGAAGGAAGGAAGAAAGGAAGGAAGGAAGGAAGGAAGGAAGGAAGGAAGGAAGGAAGGAAGGAAGGAAGGAAAGGCAAGCAAACAGACAAACAGGGCCAGCAGACTGTAGAAGAGGGAAGGAAAGAGTAGAGAAAAATAGGGAATATATGACAGGCCAATTTGAATTCCTCCTGCTCTATTTTTATCCACCAGCTGAAGAAGCCACAGAAAGCCTGATGAATCTCAGTCCTTCAGCCATGAAGAACCTCCTGCACCATATTCTTAGTGGCAAGGAGTTTGGAGTGGAACGAAGCGGTAAGATTGAATAACTGCATTTGTAGTTCAGAGTGTTGAGTTTTAAGGTTTAGTTACATAAAAGTTTAAATCAGAGGAACTTTATGCTTTAAGTAAATATGACTCCAATGAATACAACAAAAGCAGAACTGTCTTCTGGAACATGATTTGGAAACCTCTGTGTGTCTTGTCTTTTTTTTTCTTAAATGATATATCAGGTAGACTAATTGGTCTCCTTTCATTTCTATTTTGTTCTTTCCCTTACATATCTCAGTCAAACTGTTGTGTTTAGTCTAACGGGAAGTAATACAGTATAATTCAAATATTTTGGATGTTTATGTTTGTGTGTAGATGCTTCAGTACACTTGCCATTCCCTTTCAACCATAAATTCTAGTAGGTACAAAAGTTCACCACAAACTAATTTTCCACATACTTTATACATTTTGTGCCAGTCATGGGGCTTGAATTCAGGGACTGGAATTCAGGGCATGGGTGCTGTGTCTGACCTTTGTTGCTCAAGGCTAGCACTTTACTACTTGAGCACAACTCTACTTCCAGTTATTTGGAGGCTTTTTTGGTGATTAATTGGAGATAAGAGTCTCAGGACTTTTTTGCCCAGGGCTGGCTTCTACTTCCAGTTTGTTTTGTGTGACTAATTGGAGATAAGAGTCTGAAGACTTTCTTGCCTAGGACTGGCTTTGAACTGTGATCCTGAGATTTCAGCCTTGTGAGTAGCTAGGATTACAGGTATGAGCCAACATTGCCTGGCTATTCTTTATGCAGCATTATGTAAAAGTATTACCATATATATTAGTAGAGTTTGGAGTAATATTTCAATGCATGAATGCAGTGCGCACTGATTAATTCTGATTGCACTTTGGGTTTTGGCAGACTCATTTGATTTTGTGTACTTAAAGCATAAAAGGGGTTATCTATCATGCACATCTTTTAAGCTTAAGATAAATAAGAACAGGTAGGTGGATGTCTAGCCCTTAGAGTAGGAAAAGAAAGGAAACAGCATTCATCTGGCCCTGGAATCATGCAAAAATACGGATTTTGATTCAGTGGACCCATGGTGAGGCCTGAAAAAATAAAAGAAGAACCAGGTGCCCTTGGCTCATTCCTGTAATCCTAGCTAATTAGGATGTTGATATCTGAGGAGCACTGTATGAAGCCAGCCTAGGCAGTAAAGTCTGGTAGTCTATGCTGATTAAGCAGCATAAAAGCCAAGTGGTCGAACTCTAGCCTTGAGTGAAAAAGCAAAGGGACAGTGCCCAGGCCTTGAGTTCAAGCTCCAGTACCAGCACAAAAATAAGTAAAATACACAATGGAATTCTATGCCTCCATCAGAAAGAATGATATTGCCCCATTTGTTAGGAAATGGAAAGGCTTGGAAAAAGTTATATTAAGTGAAGTAAGCCAGGCCCAAAGAAACATAGGTCCCATGTTTTCCCTTAATTTCAATAACTAGTATATGTCTGAGTCAAGCAGAAAAGGTCAGATAAGTTGATGTTAGGGGAATGAACCCCAAGATAAGTATTCAAATGTTTTTGTTTTTTTTTCCTTTCATGCAATTGTTTCTAACATATTTATAAGATGATTTCTATGTTGCTTTGTATGTCCCTCCCCCACGGTATAACCCAGGCTTTCACTGTATTTGATGTTGGTATAATTTGTGGAGGGGAAGGGCAAAAACAAATCGTTTAACTAGGGATACAGGTGGACCCATTGCAATAATGAGATGTACAAGTCGTTATGTTGAAAAACGAACTTTACAACTTCGGTGGTGTGGAGGAGGATCAGGTGGGGGAAGGGGGGACGTACGGGAAGGGATGGGAAGGGGAAACAAAGAGAAGGCAACAATGCTTGATAAGAAATGTACTTGTTATCTTACCCACGTAATTGTAACTCCTCTGTACGGTATTCAAACAATAAAAAAATTAAAAATTAAAAAATAAATAAAAGGGCTTACACTTGAGTAATTTTTGAAAGGTGGGGGGAAAAGGAACCTATTCATGCTTTTTTTATTTTCTTTGATATCTCATATGATGTAGTCCGTCCCACTGATTCAAATGTCAGTCCTGCTATTTCTATCCATGAGGTGGGTGCTGTTGGAGCAACAAAAACAGAACGAACTGGCATCATGCAGTTAAAAACTGAGATAAAACAGGTGAGTTTACCTGTTAGATTAACTTGGATATAATCATATTGAAGAACATTGTTACAGAATCAGATTTTGTTGGGATCATTTCTTTCTTCTATATCATAAGCATAATTAATGCCATTTATTTTGCAGGTGGAATTCCGTAGACTGTCTATTTCAACCGAGAGTCAGGTGAAACCAGGATTCCTTAAACTTGCTTTAACTTTTAGTTCTAAATGACATGCATGAACTCATAGACATTTTTACAAGTGATACCAAGCCTTGGAGTCACGTGTTTGAATTTCCTTTATCATAATTTGTATGCAGCGTTCCTTTTTTGGACTGACCAATTTTGCTGATTTTAGGGGAAAAGTAACTGGTATTTGATGGCAACAAATTAATACTGTAAGTTCTTATTAGGACATGTGTACAATTTTGAAATAATTTGCTTTATTAAAGTAGACTTAGACTTCCTACTTCTAAAACTAAGTACTGGGGGAATGGCTTAGTGGTAAAACACCCACCTAGCAAGGACAAAAACCTGAGTTCAAACCCTAATACCTTCAATGAAAGAAAGAAGCACTACAGAGGGTACTAGATTAGGTGAAGGCTTAATTTAAACACACACACACACACACACACACACATACACACACACACACACACACACAAACACACACACACACACACACAATCTATTTTCAGGCCTCACATGAGCAAGGCCCTGGATTTGATGCTAGCACTGCAGAAGTAAAGAAAATAGAATCTGTTCTTTGATTCTGTCCCCAAAGTAGACTTTTACTGTTGCTATCAGAAATGTATATGAAAGTTATTGTGGATCCATAAAGGATAACCATCTGAATCAGTCTAGGTGTTGGTGGGAGTCATTAAACACCATAATGTGTTTACTTTTCCTTACAGACAGCAATAAATGGGTTGTTCTAATATACAAAGAAGTAGTTAATACAAACATTAATAATTTCTTTTAAAACTGATAAATTATTTGGTTTTGAGATCTACAAGTTGAGAATGTACTAATTTGGTCCCTCCTTGAAGCACTGCTTATGAAAAATTTCAGATGCCTCTTGCTTTCAAAGTAGAATTCAGTTAGCTTTCAGTGTTACAGTTGCAGAAGAAGGGGAAAGATGAACTGAAGAGTTTATTTAAAGAAAGATAATAAAAAACTATTTTGGAGAAAAATGAGCCAGTACTTAAAATTGAATTTGAAGCAAACAATTTGAGTGCAGACAGCAAATACCTTTGGACATTTATATTTATTCAAGAACAAGAATGGAAGAAAAGGACCTTATGTTTTCATAAAATGTACTCATTTTGCCATTTTTCCCAGATAATTTCAATAATCTGAACATTTTCCTATTTGAAAGGTGAAAGAATAGCATTCCATGTGGAAAACTTAGTCTAATATTGTTGGTTAACAACACTTGTTTGGTTGAGAGTGATTGGCTATACAGTTCCCCTGTGCATAGTCCCATGTTACTTTCAGGCTCAGTATAGATTTAGAACTGAAAATCTGTGCTCCCAGCTAGATGAATACAACATTCAAACTTGATTTCCCAAGGTACTCTATCTAGTTCTTTTTTTATACATCTAATAACTGTAGGTCTTCACTAGGACCATAGTATACGGAATTTTGAGCCTTGGGTTGTCATTACTTTCTTATTTCTAAGTATTAATTTCCATCCTTATGTGTCTGTTTCTATTTTGTGTCATTTGAAGCCATTTTTCTCCACTCACTAATGCCTCTTGTCTGGGCAAAAACATTTTTCAGTAGTTTTGCTTGCTTTGCCCTTTCTTATGAAATTTCAATTAAATCCCTTTTTTCAGTTTTTTTAATGATAATGTGGCTTCCTGTTATTTAAATGGTGTGTGCTTTAGCTCTACTAGTAACTGTTATCTTAAGGTATTTAAGATATAATTTATTGTTGCCTGTCTTATCACTTTTAAATTTGTGTTTTGTCAATTTTGTTTTTCATAGTCCAATGGTGGTCATCCTTTGGGTATGGATTTGACATCACCAGCTTTTCTGGTAATTGCTCTTATCTTATATTCCATTCATAGGCACTCTGAATATACTACTGTATAAACTATGGTCTACTGTTTGATTGAAAAGAAATATAAAATTAATCAACAACCAAAATAAGTATAAAACAACTGTGTAAATGGGGTAGCATCTATTTTTTTCCTAATAAGGTAGTCTGAAAGAGTTCAACTCCAGCCATGTTTCCATTTCAGAAAACAAATTCAATTTAAGTATTTGTTATATATAATATGTTATATATATATATATATATATATATATATATATAGCTAGTTACTTATTCTTTCAACTAATAAAATTTATTACATTCTTACTAGTACCAGGCAGTCTATTAGACAGCCTCAGCATTACCTGGGAACTTACATGAAATACTCTTTTTTTAGTGGCAATGTGGTTTGAACTCACAACCTTGAGCTTGCTAAAGATCTTGGTCTTTTCCTGCAAGTCAGCCTCACACCCATATTCTCCTACCTCTGCCTCTAACATAGCCATAGCCAGTATTACAGACATGGGCCACCATGTCCAACTTGTTCTTTGAGATAGAGTGTCACTATTTTTTTTTGGCCTAGACTAGAACTGTGATCTTCCCATCTGTACCTCCAAGTAGCTAAAATTACAGCATAAACCACCAACCCTGGCCTTTGCCTTGTTGGGTTTTTGTTGTTTTTGTTCTGGTAGTGGGGCTTGAACTCTTAGCTTTTTCACTCAAGGCTGGCACTGTAACACTTGAGTCACAGCTCCACCTCCATCTTTTTGATGGTTACTTGGATATAAGAGTCTCATGGACTTTTCTGCTTAGGCTGGCTTCAAAATGCAATCTTCAGATCTCATATCCTGGTAGCTAGGATTCCATCAGTGTCAGGCCTGCCTGTTCAATGTTTTATTTTTACTTTTTATTTATTTATATATTTTGTTGTTCCCTGGAACAATTTTTACTCAAGGCTAGAGTTCTATCACTTTGGGCCTCAGTGTCACTTCTGGTTTTCTGGTGGTTAACTGGAGATAAGAGTCTCACAAACTTTTCTGCCTAGGCTAGCTTTGAACTGCAGTCCTCACATCTCCGCCTCCTGAGTAGCTAGGATTACAGGTATGAGCTACTAGCACCTAGCTCTGCCAATTTTTTTTAATTGGCTTATCTTTTGTTTGTCTTTTGTTATCTTTTTTGTAGATTCTTTCAATATTCTAGATATTATTTTTTATAGAATCTATGATTTGTATATACTTTCTGAAACTGTGTGAGTTACCTTTTCACTATTTTAATGATGTTTTTGAAAAACATAATTTTCCAATTTTGACAAAATTCGATTTTTCTATTTTTTTTCCTCATTTGCTCATGTTTTTGGTATCATGTCTAAGACAGCTTGAGCTAATTCAAGGTCACAAAGGTTTCATCCTATTTGCTGTTCTAATAGTTTCATAGATTTAGCTCTTACATTTAGATCTATGATTATTTGGGGGAGTGAAGATTCCCCAAAACTACCTCTAGGTTTGTGAGGAGAAGGGCTCACTATATAGTCAGACTCACAGCCACAACCTATTACAGCATGATACAAAGCAAGATCAGCAAAAGGAAAGCTTACTCAGTGAAGCATTTTCCGAACACTCTCTAGTTGAGTCATACAGTACACACTTCATTTTCTCTAACAAGTTGTGGTATTGCCAGAGACTCTTGTTTAAAACTCAATACTCAGTTTCTTTATTGAAAGATGGTCTTACAAACAACCTCTGTCTGGCACATTCCAAAACTCTATATTATGGGTAGGAAAGCAGGTGTTCAACATTAACAACACCTTGGTTGATGGCAGTAGAGAAGCAACCCTAAAAGCATAGCAGTTCTGAATGTCTGGAATGGTGATATACATCTGTAATCCCAGCTACTAGGCAGGCACTATGGGAGGAATGCAATCAACAACCATCCCAGGCAAAAACAGTACACTCTATTTGAAAAATGAACTAAAAGCAAAAGGACTAGATGGGCACCAGTAGCTCATGCCTATAATCCTAGATACTCAGGAGTCTGAGATCCGAGGCTCACAGTTAGAAGCTAGCCCAGGAAGGAAAATCTGTGAGATCTGTGAGACTCAGCTCCAATTAGTCACCAAAAAGCTGAAAGTCGAGTTGTGGCTCAAGTGGTAAAGATCTAGCCTTGAGCTGAAAAAAATCAGAGATAGGCCCCAGGCCCTAGGTTCAAGCCCTAGGACCAGAAAAAAAAAAAAAAAGCAAAAGACTGGGATGTAATACTGCCCACAATTAGAGGATGTCTTACCTCCTTAGGGGAAGTTCATGGTCTCTGTAAATGTGTTTATAGACACACACAGCATGCCTCTACTAATCTCAGGCACTGCTTAGTTTAATCAAGATGACAGTAAAAAGCAATCGCCATGTGCAGTATCTTTCCTTTTGTAGTTATTTTAAGTCAGGTTTGTCCATATTGTAATATACTGCAAAAGAATTCCTTTTTATGTAAGTCAAAATAATATTCCATTGTGTTAGTATGTGTTTGAGACATTTTTCTTTGTACCATTTAGTTTTTCTTTGATAGCAGTGGGGCTTTAACTCAGGCAAGCACTGAACCATCTGAGCTATGCCCTCAGTCCTAGATTGTTTCCATATCTTAGCTAATGTGAGATCCTGATCAAAAATTTTAAGACAAATACACAAAAGTAGGACCATTTTATCTTAGGTCAATTATATCCTTTATTTTTGAGGTATCTCAGATTGCTGAGATAAACAATGGTGGGGGCACCATTGTCCATTCCCATCAACTATGTATAGGTCTGATTTTTTCACATTGCTGGTGTAGGAATCTTTTGTTTTGTAGATGATGCTTGTTGTCCTCCTAGATGTAGCCAGAGCTGATTTCTCATGCTTTGATTTGTAGTTCTCTGATGAAGACTATATTGAACACTTTTTCATATACCAATTGGCCATTTTCATGTCTTTTTTGATTAAATATCTATTCAAGTGAAATAGAATTTTTTTGCCATTGATTTAAAATCATATTTTCTGGGTTGATTTATTAGTTGTAGTTGTTTTTAATAAATTCTTTAGAATGTTCAATATATAAAATCATATTATCTAAAAATAGAAATTGTGTTAATTCTTTCCAGTCTGGGACACTTTGTATTTCTTTTCTTGCTTAATTGCCTTGGCTAAAATCTTCAACATAATATTGAGTAGATGTGAGTTTTGTCATCCATGTCTTGTTCTGATCTCAGGGGAAATAGCTTTAATCTTGGAGAAAAAAGATCAAACCTGTTGAACTGAGGAAGTTCTATTAAATGTTTTTGTCATGAAGGAGTGTTGAATTTTATTAAATGTACTATCTGCATCTATTCAAATAATATGTTTTTTGTCCTGTAGCCTATGATATTATATTCGTTGATATTTCGATATTTAAATAAAACTGAATTACTAGAATAGACCTTGCTTCATATGTGTGTGTGTTTAGTAATCATTGAATTCAGCTTGTTGATTTTTTTTGGGGGGGGGGTTCGGTCATGGGGCCTGAACTCTGGGCCTGGGTGCTGTCCCTCAGCTCTTCAACTCAAGTCTAGTGCTCTACCACTTGAGCCACAGTGCCACTTCTGGCTTTTTTCTTTTTGCTTATGTGGTGCCGAGGAATCGAACCTAAGGCCTCAGGCATGCAAGGCAAGCACTCTACCACTGAGCCACCTTCCCAGCCCCATCTTGTTAATATTTTATTGAGAATTCTGGAGTCCAATTCATAAAGTGTATGGGAATGTATTTTTATTGATATGTTGTCTGGTTTTGTGTTGGGATAATTCTGATCTCATAGAGTATGTTAAGAAGTTGTTTCTACCCTTCATTTTTTGGAAAAGTTTGTGAAAGAATATGAAATATTTGTCCACTGGTTGATACTTTTCATAGAAACAAATTTTGGCTTTATTTTTGTTTTGTTTATTGTATTGGAGTGTTTTTGTAAGTACTTGGGTTTGAACATGTGGCCTTGTGCTTCCTAAGGCTGAGGCAACCCCACTGAGCTACACCACCAGCCCTGTTTTTCTTAGGTTACTTTTTTGAGGCTAGGGTCTTGCTTCCTGCCCAGAAACTTGTCTGAACATTGATTCATTTGCTTGTAGGCTTCCCATGTGTAGCTGTTTCCTGTTTCCCTCCATAAAGATGGCTTTTACTACTTAGGCTGGGATCATACTGCAATCTTCCCAAACTCAACCTCCCACTTAGCTTGGGATGACAGGTGTAGAACACTGTGACATTTGTGGGCTGAGACAGTATCTTTTCTGCTCAAGCTAGCCTCAAATTGTGATCCTTGCATTCTCAGTCTTCCAAGTAGTTAGGATTACTGACATGAGCCACCAGTCCCTGACTTTGTTGTCTATTTTTTATTTTTTTCCTACACTAATCTTTATTTCTTTTCTTCCTGCTCACTGTAAATTTGTTGTTGTTGTTCTTTTAATACAGGTTGGTATTGATCTGAGATCAATAATCTTTGTAATACAAACATGTAACAAATAATTATTATTAAAACAGAAATAATATATTATTATAATTACCTGTTAACTGTATACCATAAATTGTTTTGGGTCTTGCTTTTTGTTTTATGCCAGTCCTGGGGCTTGAACTCAGGACCTAGGCACTGTTCCTGAGATTTTTTTTTTTTGCTCAAGGCCAGAGCCAAACTTCCATTTGAGCCAAACTTCCAATTCTTGTTTTTGGGGGTGATTCATTGGAGATAAAAGTGCCATGGACTTTCCTGCCTGGGCTGTTTTGGAACCATGATCCTCATATCTCAGTGTCCTGAGTAGCTAGGATTACAGGCATGAGCCACAGACAGTGTGTGTGTGTGTGTGTGTGTGCGCGCACGCGCTCCTGAACTCAAGGCCTGCATACTGTCCTTTACCATTTTTGCTCAGGCTAGCACTCTACCTCTTGAGCAACAGCTTCACTTCTGGCTTTTTATTACTTTATACTTAACATTCCTCATGCTGGTCATTCCTTCCTGAAGATTGAAGGTTTTTTTGTGCGTTTTTTAAAAAATATTTTTTTATTGTAAAAATACTGTACAGAGGGATTACAGTTACCTGAGTAAGGTAATGAGTACACATGCTATCGAGTAGTGTTATCCCTTCCTCTGTTTTTCCCATATTATCCCTTCCCTCCCCACTTTCCCAACTCCTCCCTCACCCCATCCCCAAATTTGTAAAGTTTGTTTTCAACATAGTGTCTTGTGCATCTCATTGTTACAATGGGTCAACCTATATCCTTGTTTCAGCATTTTGTTATTTCCCTTCTCCTCCCCAAATTAGAAAAATGTATATACAAGATACAGGGTACCCTCAGTAGATGAATGGATCAAGAAAATGTAGTATATATACGCAATGGAATTCTATGCCTCCATCAGAAAGAATGACATTGCCCCATTTGTTAGGAAATGGAAATGGTCAGATACGTTGATGTTAGGCAAAATGAACCCCAAGATAAGGACTCAAATGTTTTTTCTTTCTTGGTAGAACACTAGTAGAACACTTTCCTAGCAAGCATGAGGCCCTGAGTTCAAACCACAGCAAAACACACACACACACACACACACACACACACACACACACACAGTATGTTTCTTGTCTTCTTTATTTCTGTGGCTCTAATATATCACCAGATTGCTTTCCAAAACAAATATAATTTGAGAGCATTACTAGCTTCCCTGTTTCCTCTTTATCTTTGCTATTTTATTTAGTGTGTGGTTTATAAGTCTAAAGAATGTATTTACTGTTGACTTTGCTATAATACTTTATCAAAGAAATAGACTACTTTTGATTTATATTCTTTCCTCTCTTCTGCTAAGTCCCCTGGAGCCTGTAGTGGGTCCTTTCCTAGTGCATATGACCAGCAGCCATCCAGAGATAGTCGACAGGGCCAATGGCAACGCCGGAGGAGGCTGGATGGAGCACTGAATAGAGTCCCAATTGGATTTTATCAAAAAGTTTGGAAAATTTTGCAGAAGGTAAGCTTCACACATTGTTGTTGTCTCTTTTTTCCTGCCTCAAATTCTCAGTCTCCCTGGTTTATATATGATATAAAACATGGTTGGAATTTTATAAAGATCATATACTCAGACAGATAAAACCCAGAAGAAAAGATCTAAATAAAACAGTTGTTTATTACTGTGGCATTATTAATAATTTAGTCTCTCTTCATTATTTTTGCAGTGTTTTTTTTGTCAGTCATGGGGCTTGAACTCAGGTCCTGGATGCTGTCCCTGAGATCTCTTTGCCCAAGGCTAGCACTCTACCACTTTGAGCCACAGCTCCACTTCTTGTTTTATGGTGGTTAATTGAAGATAAGAGTCTCACAGAGTTTACTGCCCGACTGGCTTTGAACTGTGATCCTCAGATCTGTCTCCTGAGTAGCTAGGATTTGTAATCCTGGTGTCAGTCACCAGTGCCCAGCTAGTGGTGGTATTTGTAAATTAGATATTTTAAATCATGTCTTCGCTGTTTCGCGAAATAGTTGGACGCTGAGACATTGGAGTACATGCATTTGTTGTTGCTTAAAAGATTTGTTGCTAACAGGATGGTTCATTTAAACAATGATACCCACAAGACACTATATTGGAAATGAACTTTACAACTTTGTGGGGGGGAGAAGTTAGGGAGGTGGGGGAGGGAAAGAAATAGTCGGGGAACAACAAAGGAGGGGGTAACAATGCTAGGCAAGAAATGTACTAATTACCTTACTCATGTAACTGTAACCCCTCTTACAGCATCTTTACAGTAAAATGAAATTTTAAAAATCTATTTAATGCTAAATAGCCAGCTTTCTTTAGACCTCTTGTAAGCTCTGTTATTCGTCTTTTTGTAATCACATATCACTAAAATGAAATAAATACAGTTTCTGGACAGTTGTGTTTTTTATATATAGTTCTCTTGGATGAAAATTACTAAACAAGTACAAAACCATAATGATACTGATAGTCAAAAGACTGTCTTATTGTTTTTGTTATTATTGTTATTTGCTTTGTTTTGAGAAATGTTCTCACTTTTTAGCCCAGCCTATTTAGCCTTGGATTTGAAATCCTTCCTCTTGCTTTAGCCTTCAAAGTGCTGGGACTGAAGTAATATAGTACTATGCCTAGCACAAAGGTTTTTGTGGTGTGAGCAAATTTTTCCTCCCAAAGACCTATTTTGCTCAAGACACATAAAGGCACATGATATCATGATGATGACAGTTTTTGAGAGCCAGAAAAGTGTGTTTGTCCATGAGGCAATTTTTTGCTTTATGGTCCTTGATCTAAGGAACACTTGATTCTGGACTTCACAACATTTAGTTGTATTTCTCTCTTCAGCACACTAATGCTCTTCCAGGGACAAAATCAGGTGATTATTTTGGTTTGGAAAATGTGAACATTGATTCCTCAGTTTATTGGCTCTGAGGATCTCCCTCTCAAACAGTGTCTAAACCTTGCTTTCCTTTCAGCCATTATAACATGGTGATGACAAAAACATTTTTTGTGCCAGTACTAGGGCTTGAACTCAGGGCTTTATGCTCACTTGGCTTTCCTGCTCATGTCTGGTATTCCACCACTTGAGCCATGCTTCCAATCCTGACAGATTTATTTTTTTTGTGTTAGTCCTAGTGCTTGAACTCAGGGCCTGGGTCCCTGAGCTTTTTTGCTTGAGGTTAGTGCTTTATCACTTGAGCCACAGCTCCACTTCTTTCTTTTTGGTGATTATTTGAAGATAAGTCTCATGAACTTACCTTCAACCTGTCTGGGAAGCTCTGAATCGTGATCTTCAGATCTCAGCCCCTTGAGTAGCTAACACTCATAAACCACTGGCACCCATCAAGGCACATATATATTTTATATCTCAAGTTATACATGAATTGTGCTAATTCAACTTACCTGCATTAAGGGCTATTCTTCTCAGGCCACATGTAAGGACACTATGAAGTATCTATTAATCAATGAATTGAAGCAGTGGTTACTTCCTTTTGTTGTTGTTACTGTTTTAGAAAGGATTACATTTATTTATAAGATGTGTAACTTATAACACAAAACACAGAACTAGACAAATTTCTTAGGCATATAATTACAGATTAAATTAAATGGTAAAAGTAAATGAAACTGAAAAGTCTGTATTACCTACAGCTGATGAATAAGTGACACACAGAGAAAAAAAAGGAATCTAAGATAAGAAATATTAGGACTGGTAGAGTGCTTACCTAGCATGGACAAGGCTATGGGTTCTAACCTCAGTTCAGCATATGGTTACTTCTTAAATAGCAGCTATGATGCAAGGCCAAATGGTTTGTAAGCCAGATGCCTAAGTAGAAGGCTGCAATTATACAAGAGAAGGACTCTGTCTTGTTATTGGATCTTTTGTATCAGAATCAAAACCTGGGCTTGGGATGTTAATGTAAGAGGTACAACATATGTCTTTTGGAGTCTGAATGTGACATTACTCTGCAGATATGTTTGAAAGCTGACAATTCTTTGCACATACTTACTTGGCATATGGAATACAGGAAAGGCGTGTTTAGAAAAACTAGTAAACTTCTTGGATCATAATTTTTCTCCAGCTGTTTAATATAGAGTGTTTTGACTTATTTAGAATGCAAAATAAATCATTAATTCCTGTTGCTTTTTAATGTCAGTTCAAAATGATGGAGAGGATATTGATGTAATATTTATTTCTATCCTTATGAAACTTTGATTTTACCAGAGAGAAAGAATAAGAAGCAATAAAGTGTTCATAGTGTTGAAAGACAGTAAGTGCTATAGGCAAAGTAGTGCCCGAATACTGCAGGGGGTGTGATGCTTAACTGCAGCATGTGCCAATGGCATGTGTCCAATAAATACATATCTCAAATTTTTCTAATAGTCTAAAATTCTTCTTAAGGCCTTTTTGTGAAGACTGTGGAACCTAGCATGATATCCTCTCAATGTGAATTTGAGGACTGGTAGATCTTCCCTACCTGTCACACTCCGCTAAGTAGAAAATGAACTGAGGTGTCTTCTGTAGTCCAATAGAACTTGGGAATTATGACTCCATGGCAAGGAAACAGCGGCCATAGTGTCTCATGCTTCCCTGTGATTACTCATCATGCACCCCATGACGCACACTTAGACATGTGAAGTCTCATCTTTTAACTTCTCAGTTGGTTAGCTTATACCAGGTAAACACATGTTTTTTTTCTGCTTTGCAGTGTCATGGACTCTCTGTGGAAGGTTTTGTTCTTCCTTCTTCAACAACTAGGGAGGTAAGCTTCTGTCTTTTACCTTTGTATGATGGAGAGTTGCCTGTTAGAAATATTTTAGTGATCACTGTTTAAAGTAACAGAACTATACTTCTGTATATCAACTATGCTTCTATATATCAATACAAAATGCATTTGAAGAAAGCGAGAATTTTTAATGAATAGAAACATTAGTAAATAGTTGTATATTATGTTAATTACATAAGAACAGCTTCTTTCAAACATTAGTCTATGTGAGATTACATCAGAGTTGAAAAGAGCAGAAGAGCTAGTAATCTAAGAACAAATGATTTATATTCCCCATCATTTTCATTCCTACCTTTGTCTAGCAGGATCTTGTAGGCTTGTAGTGATCCTATGTTCTAATTAAAGCTCAGAGTTACTTAGACTCCGCAACATGGCCTAATAGAATCATCAGAGAGGGAGCCTGAGAATGGGTGTTTTTAAATGTTATTTAATGATGCTAATACATATCCATAGTTAGAAAGTACCACAATCCACAGATAAGATTGAGTGGTAGAAAATTCTTAGAACCCCTGGGATTGTTACAGATAGCAGTTGGGGTACCTTAGCATAAGCTTATAATGCTTAGGGCCTATATGTTGCCTACAGGCCTTTTTCTATAATATCTCTTTTCTGTGCATTTAAGCAGCTTACTTCTCTCTAAAATAACCTGCCTTTTTATTTATTCATTATTTATTATTAATTTTTAGTATTTATTTGAGTCTGAAGTTGGAATCCAGGATCTCACACATGCTAGGCAAGTACTTTACCACTAAGTTACAGATTCAGCCCAACATCACACTTTTATGATACTGGAAATGGAGCTCACAATTTTACTCCTCATTTCTGCTCATTATTGATGCTTTACCATATGAACCATACCTCCAGCCTTGATTTTTGCTGGTTATCTTAGAGATGGGAGAGTCATTATGAACTTTTCTGCCCAGACGGACTTTGAACCTTGATCCTCTTGATTTCAACTTCTTGAGTAGCTAGGGTTATAAGTATATGAGCCACCCTCAACAACTTTATACTTTTTTGTTGTTGTTGTTGGTCATGAGGCTTGAACTCTGGGCTTGAGTGCTGTCCTTGCACTCTTCAGATCAAGGTGAGTGCTCTACCACTTGAGCCATAGAGCCACTTCCAACTTTATACATTTTTTAAAAAAAATTATTGTAAAGGTGATAACTTTATACTTTTTAATGCCCATTTTATTCTAGTGGCACATAAGTGTTTTATGTAATTATATATGTTAATTGTATATTACAGATAATGGATATTACATGGATATATATATATATACAGATGTATATATACAATCTTAAGATCAACTTAAATTTTTCTATTATCCACAGTCATCAGATTTATTCTTTCAACTAACTATACAAATTTGTGAAGTTCCTCTGCCATGATAAGCCATTATGCATCCATTTCCACATTTGGATTCCTTTGAGTTTTCCACTTGTGACTAATGCTGCTATAAACACTCTTGCACATAGGACTTTATTTTTGTTTGAATTATTTTCTTAGGATATACTCCTAGCAATAGGATTATAGATTAGAGGGCATTGACACTTTTGTGACTGACTCCGGATTGCCTTTCACAAAGACTGAATCAATTCACTCATTACATTAAAGGGGGTAAATCTGTACTCACAGCTACAGAGTTTTTATTGCCTTTCAGACCAGGGATTGATGCTTCTGGCAGTGGGCTCCTAGGACATGATTTTCTTTTCTTCTATAATAGATGACTCCAGGGGAGATTAAATTCTCTGTCCACGTGGAGTCTGTCTTGAATCGTGTACCTCAGCCAGAATACCGTCAGCTTCTGGTTGAAGCCATCCTTGTTCTTACCATGCTGGCAGACATTGAGATTCATAGCATTGGAAGCATCATTGCTGTGGAAAAAATAGTGCATATTGCCAATGACTTGTTTCTTCAAGAACAGGTAGGTAAATGTGTGATTTTTCTCAAATAAAAATATATGAAGCTAAGCTGACTGCATTCCAAGCTCCTCACTAAAAGCCTAAGTCTCTTTCTTATGCTTTTTTATCCATAGCTCTTTGCTGGGCTTTCTTTACAGTGGCTCTAACCTCTGCAAAGGAAGTGCACTGCAGGATGACATCTGTCTTTTGTTGTATGCGTCTTAAAACCTATTATATGTAAGCTAGTATGGCAATATGTGCCTAAATTCCCAGCACTCAGAAGGTAGAAACAGGAGGATTGTAAATTTCAGACCAGCAAACAAGCAAGCAAAAAACATTTCTTAAAAATTGTAAAACACACAGTCTGGGAATGTGCCTTAGTGGTAGAGTGCTTGCTTAGCATGCATGAAGCTCTGGGTTCTATTCCTCAGCACCACATAAGCAGAAAAAGCTGGAAGTGGCACTGTGATTCAAGTGGTTGAGTACTAGCCTTAAGCAAAAAGAAGCCCAGGAACAGTGCTTAGGCCCTGAGTTCAAGCCCTGGGACTGGCAAAAAATAAAATTTAAAATAATCATAAAACATTTATGTATATGTTTGTTTAATACTGCTTGGGCCAAGTCCAAGGCCTTGTGCACATTAGCTAAGTGTTCTACCACTGATCTCATTTTATTTTTTATTAACATGTTAAGTGTATTAATGGAGTTCCATGTGATATTCCACACAGGCATACAGCTTGCAATGATAGAATTTAATCTCCCTTTATCAGCATTCCTCACCCCATGTATTTTATTATTTGTATTAAATGGTGAAGTTGCCTGGAACTCAAGAAGTGTTATGCTTTCCTCTGAAAAGCCCTTGAAGCATGGCATTAGCATCATATTTCCAATTACTGATCATACTGCTTTTGTAGATTTAAGGGCTGAAAACACATCCTTTCTGGTCTATTAGAAAAAAAGCACATTTAGATTTAGTTTTGCTTGGCTTTTACTGCTTACTTATAGGAAAATATTAAAGTGAAACTTTTATTTCTACATTTTATTATTTTCTTGAAAATCTTCCAGAATATTTTAATACTTTTTATAGTAAAAATAGTGCAGAGGGGTTACAGTTACATGATTCAGGTAATGAATACATTTCCTGTTGAGTATTGTTACCTCCTCCTTTGTTTTTCCCCTACCATCCCTTCCCTCCTCACCTCCCCGACTCCCCCCTCCCTCCCCCCACAAGTTGTAAAGTTCGTTTCCACCAGTGTTTTATATATCTCATTGTTACGGTGGGTCAACCTGTATCCCTATTTAAGCATTTTGTTTTTTCCCTTCCTTTGTATATACAAGCTGCAGGGCAACGGAATCAAATACAGTGAAAACAGGGATTATACCATGGGGGAAGAACATACAAAAAAAAACAACAAAAAAACTCATGTAATACATTATAAGTACATTAAAAACCATAGCAAGAAAGAAAAAAACCACTTGTCCCTTTCTTAGGGTTCATCTCACTTAACATTATCTTATATGGTCATATGTACATAGCTTTTGATCTTTTCTGCTTGTCCTAGACATACACTAGTTATTGCAAATAAGGGAAACCTAACCATATTAAAAATACTAACTTCTTATTGGGCACGGATTATAGTCTCAGGACTGTAATCCTAACTACTCAGTAAGCTGAGATCTGAGGATCACAATTTGAAACCAGATGGGAGGAAAAGTTTGTGAGACTCTTATCTCCAATTAACCAACAAAATACTGGAAGTGGAGCTGTGGCTGAAGTGTTAAGATGCTAGCCTTCAGGGAAATAGTAAAGGAGAGTGCCCAGGACCTGAGGTCAAGCCCCAGTACTGGGATCTAAATAAATAAATAAACAATAAATAAATAAATAGCTTTCTTGAACATGTTCCAAATATTGTCTAATAGCAGGAACATGAAAGGAAATAGTGTGTGTGTTATTCACAGGAAAATCCCAAAAATATGTAACAGGTATGTCTTTTTCAGCCACTGTAAGAGGATACAGAAGAAAAGTATCCAGGATTTTCTAGGACTGTTCTAATTTTCAATATTCTGGATTTCTGTCAGTCTATATTTCTGAAAATGTGACCACTTTTAGACATAGATTAGATTTAGAAAGCTTATGATCTTTTTGAATTAAGTTGGCTTATAAAGATTAATGATTAAATACAAGATAAAAGAAGTGAAGCTGAAATAATACTAGAAAGTTTCAGATCAAAGTTCCACTAAGGCAATCTGTAAGTATTAACATTTATCTGTTATTAACAGATGTGTCACATTTAATTAACTATCACTTCATATTTATCTTATAATAATTTTAAAATAACCAGTCACCAGTGGCTTAAACCTGTAATCCTTGCTACTCAGGAGGCTGAGATCTGAGGATCACAGTTCGAAGCCAGCAGGGACAGAAAAGTCTTAGCTCCAATAACCAGAAGCCAAGCTGTGGCTCAAAGTGGTAGAGCACTAGCCTTGATCAAAAGATCTCAGGGACAGCGCCCAGGACCTGAGTTCAAGCCACACAACTGACAAAAAAATAAAGAAAATTTAAAATAATTTTTAAATTTTGGGGGTTAATACAAAGACATGTTTAGAAAGTCATGTTCATTACCCATCACCTGTAACTCATGCCTGTAATCCTAGCTGCTCAGGAGTCTGAAATCTGCGGATCAAAGTTTGAGACTAGTTGAGTTAGAAAAGTCTGTGAGACTCTTTTTTCCAATTATCCACCAAAAAGTGGAAGTAGATTTATGGTTCAAATGGTAGAGTATCAGCCTAGAGTGTAAAAGTCAAGGGAAGTGAGATGCCCTGAATTCAAGCCTCAGTACCAGCACAAATCATATTTGTCATTTTGGACATAACCCTCATCCATTCCTGGCTAAGTAGCTTAGTAGCCAACTAACTGATAATGGAAAAAAGGCTATGAATTATACTAACCAGGATTTTACTTGGTACGATTAGTAATTTTTTTCCTTTCCCATGTGTTTTTTCACCCTTAAAAAACAAACAGAAAACCCTCGGCGCAGATGATACCATGTTGGCAAAGGATCCCACATCTGGCATCTGTACTCTTCTATATGACAGTGCTCCCAGTGGCAGGTTTGGCACCATGACCTATCTCTCCAAGGCAGCTGCCACCTACGTGCAGGAGTTTCTACCCCACAGCATCTGTGCCATGCAGTGAAAGTTTTGAGCCTTCTTGGTTGATTGTGCATGGAACTGAAATTTTAGCACCTGATCACTCTCCTGTGCCCATTCTAGCCCCATTCCTTCCAAAAAACTCTTCTTGTAAACTAACTGCTTTAGAAGAAGAGAACCTTACTTGGAGATTTACCTGCAGTATGCATAAGCTCATCCAGGCCTTCAAATACTGTTTTTAATTCGCAGTTAAAAAATTGCATGTGTTTTTATTCTGCAGAGAATGTAACCAGCTTATTTTCATAACTCCCATTTGGGGAACAGGTATTAATATTTATTCTTCAGGTTTGATGGTTATTATATGTGGTTTTATTGTTGTCTATATGAGCAGTGGGTGCTTTGGGACATTACTTCTAGTAAGTGGACTTTTAAGTTGTTGAATTTTACACTGCTGTAAATTAGAAATATCTATTAAGTGCCTTTTCCTAGGAAAAGAAATACCAGATCATAATCTCCTTCTTCACTTACAGGTTGCCTTATTCTGAGTGATAAAATAGTTTCTCTGTAGAATTGCCTATTGTTGTCCTCTCTGTCTCTGTCCACAATGCCTAACTCCTCTTTTTGATGGTCAATGCAAGCTGAGCCAGGAAATGTTGTGCTGACACTTTAAATCACCTTTTATGAAGATTGATGCTACTCAGAGCAGAACATGTGCAATAACCTAGAGCAAGAGATTCAGGAGCCCATTTCCAGACAGGAAGGGAAAGATGAGAAGATATGTGGGCAGTGTTACACACACAGGGCCATAGGTACCCACCATGGACTGCTTCTTGCAGATAGACTTACCTCAAATCCTTGCCTCTGAATCCCACACAGCACAGAGAATGGAAGCGTCCATCTTCAACAAAGAAAATCCTAGCAGTCCAGTCTGTAACTGCTCTACTGGTCACTTTTCTTGTACTTTTTGTCTCTGTCTCACTTACCTACTCACTTTCTACAGCCAACCAACTAGCCCCTCTCAACTCCCTCCAAAAACTATTCTTAAACTCTTCCACTTATATATTCACTTTTAGAGTTCATGTCCCTGGATCTCATGATATTTATGTGTGTGTGTGTGTGTGTGTGTGTGTAAGTGTGTGTGTGTGTGTGTGTGCACATGTGCAATAGTTAAGTCGAATGTAAGTAGTTATGACAAAACCATGTGTCTGTGAGTACATTTGTTAGACTAAATAAGCATGTGAGTATGAGTGTGGCAAGTGAACTGAGTGGGGCAGAACTCTGGCTTACACGCACAGGCAGTGGACAGGTACTTCAATCGTCTTTTCTGGTCTCATGTATAGAAGACTTGTTTGGCACATTTCCCCTACTTTTCTTTCTGATTTGTTGGTAATGATAGCTAATTTCTCTGTTTGCACTCAGATAATTTCCTACTTGAATCCCTTAATTTCCCTTGGATTTATAAGGGTTTTCTCCAAAAACAGGAATGGGAATAGATGGGCAGAAGATTCTATAAATACTTCCTCCAAAACTAGTGGCAATCCTCTGAATGTATGGAACATAGTAGGGTGATAGATAGAAAATAGTTGGTACCTCTCTCCAAGCACATGGAAATACCTCTGGAGTGCCACAGGTGAAGCCACCACTCCTTCCTGCACTCATTTGTCTGGATTGACACTGATAGCTGCACCTCTCTAGGTTTATTATACAACTGTCTTTGTGACCCCAGGCCATGCTACTTAACTTTTCATAAAACTCCACTGGTATTTTGTTCCCTTTAAGTTTATAACACTTAAAAAACATGTTCAAATCTTTAAGGCATTCACATTTTGAAAATAGAATAAAGATTTAGAATTTGCAATTAAATCAGGCTTGGTGTCAGTGTACAAAACTATGTATTTTTATGATTAAAGCTTATTTTGTGGATTTATTTTACATTAATTATTCAATTGAGGCAAAGCCCATTAACAAATTTGAATAATTTTAATATGTATTATAAATTGTACACAGATGCTATATGTAAAAAACAATTTTGCTTAGATACATACTCATATTAGGCTCATAAATTTAAACAGGCTTATTGATGTCTTTAGGGAAAATGTTATGATAATGAGATAAAGTGGATTTTTACTCAGAATTTCAGTTGGGCTCAAATAGTGCTTCTAAGCTACTGGAGGGTACTTAAAATAGTTTATTTTTCTAAATATTATAACTATTTCTATACTCTTTTTTTAAATAAGTATTTTATTGTGAAAATACAGAAGGGTTACAATTACATGGGCAAGATAATGAGTACATTTCTTTTTTATTTATTTATTTATTTATTTTTTATTTGTGAACATACTGTACAGAGGGGTTACAATTACATGGGCAGGATAATGCGTACATTTCTTACCAAGCATTGCAGCC
>NW_012267448.1:395190-468013 GCF_000151885.1 Dipodomys ordii
CACCTCCCCCTCCTCCTCCTCCTCCTCCTCCTCCTTCCTGTCGGTCATTGGGCTTGAACTCTGGCCTGGGTGCTGTCCTTCAGCTCTTCAACTCAAGGCGAGCGCTCTACTGCTTGAGCCACAGCACCACTTCCGGTTTTCTAGTGGTTCATTGGAGATAGGAGTGTCACAGGCTTTCCTTGCCCAGGCTGGCTTTGAACCATGCTCCTCATATCTCAGCCTCCTGAGTAGCTAGGATTACAGGTGTGAGCCACTGGGGCCCGGCTAATTGGTCTTCTTTATCCTGCCCAGTTCATTCCACACTGCCTATCCCAGAAGGCCCAGAACAAGTCTCATTACCTACTTACACTGATAATATGTCATCATTTCACATTTCAGTCAATTCCTATAGCCCCATAGGCACTTTCCCCCCATCTATGAGTGTGTGAAGTCCTCTTCTGTCCTAAAAAGCAAAGCTGGGCTCTGATAATCCCTCAGACTACTTCCTTTCACAATTACATTCCTTCAATAAGGAAGCTACATACAAGGCTTCATTACTTAACCCCTTGCATTCTGGCTTCCTCTCCTACCTCTGGTTCCACCTATCCCATAGAGCATCAGTGAACATTTTTTTGTTAGCTCTTCCTCCTTGAAATGCCTCCCCTGATTCCTGGGAAATCTTAGTACAATTATTTTGATTCAACTGTTTCCTTTTTGTCTCCTTTCTTTTGTCTTTTTCCTATTACAAATATCCAGAATGAGGAATCTTCAACACTTACCGCTTTGTAGGTAGAAGATTCTGTGGTGCAGAGCAAGTTTAAATGATTTGATCCAATTCACTTTTTGTTTTTAGAAGTTCACTCTGGAGCTGCAAAGAGAATGGTTTGTACAGGCAGCCAGAGTAGAAGGAGAGACCATGTGGATATTGAAGAAAGTCCAGGCCAAAAATAATAGTGCTCAGACTAGGGTAGTTACTCTACTGAGGGGGAGAAATAAATGTATGTAAAACAAATCCTAGAGATATAAATAATGGAAATTGATGGGTTGGATTTTCAGGTAGGACAAAAGAAGGGTAAACAAATGACACCCAGATTTCTGGCCCACACAACTGGATAGACATTGGTATCTTTATTGAGCTGTGAAAGATAGGAAAAGGATGGAAGGTACTTGGCTATGGGAATCATGAGTTTGGTTTTGAAATGTTTGTAATACATGACTATTACACAGTGCAGGAGAGAGAGCCATGTACTGTTGGCTCTCTCAGACACTCTTATGATTTCATTTTTATGTGGACAATATTTATTTCTCATGCAGCTTCTTAACACAATGATTTATGAAACTGTTTCCATTGCCATCACCCAAGTTTAAATTATCACTTCTTACCTGGGAAGTTATGGGACTCCCAGCCTCTAGTCTTTCAATGACTATTTTTTCCTACACACTATTACTGTACAATTTTTTCACAAATACTTCTAAGGGACAGAATGTGGTTCACTTGGTAGCACACTTGCCTGCCATGCATAATATACTGGGCTTGATCTCCAGGACCACACAGCAAAATCTGTCTAAATGAGCTGGGCACTGGTGGCTTACACTTGTATTCCCAGATACTCAGGGCGCTGAAATGTGAAAATTGAGGTTCAAAGCCAGCTCAGGCAGAAAAGTCCAGAAAACCCCATTTCCATTTAACCAGCAAAAAGCAGGAACTAGATGTGTGGTGCAAGTGGTAGAGTGCCAACTATCAAAAGGCCAAGCAAGAACTTGAGTTCAAGCCCCAAAACCAGCACACAGAAAACATATCTCTCTAAATGTTTCCCCATTTCCACAGAATTAAGTCTGTTTTCTTTATTAGTCTGTTCTAAAGCTCTTTAATTTTTTGTTCCTTCTGCTAAAGTAGATGAGAAATTTTCTACGGTTTTTGCTTATGTGCTCATTCTAGTTAGCATGCTCTCCTCTGGCTCCCATATTCACAGAGAAAAATCCTGTTCATCCTCTTAAGACCACTGTATGCTTTTTCCCTTAAGTGTGTAACTTTATGCAGTCTCTCTACAATCTGCATTTGTTAAATGGGTATATTATAAGCTCCTTCATAGGACTGTGGAAGGATGACATGAAAAAATACATCCACAGTGGCCTATCACAATTAAAAAAAATAAAATGTGAGCGAGACATTAAAGAAGTTACAGATATTGCCTGTCTCTGAGGGTGCTAGTAGGTCAGTTCAGCTTGTAGCAAATCCTGTGAGCATCCAAGAACCTGGAAATGCTGATTTTAATTCTAAAACTACCTCAGGATACTCTTAACAGGACCTGCAAACCAAACTTGAAACATTTCCCTAGCCTTTGTTTAGTTTTACAATAAAGGAGGGAGGGAAGAACTACAATTTCCAAACACAACTGAACACATTCTACATCCTTCCTATTATTATATCAACATTCAGGGAGTACATTTGGCATCATTGCTTCATTCAAATCTACCAAGCAATTTTCACAGTATCACATAGTCTCTTGGGAATATATCAGATTTGCCTGAATAAATTCTTGTGGTTCATCACCTCTTACACAGTAAATGATGATAAGTGTTAAACTAAAACTGCTGCACAGAATTTACTGTGCATACTTTGCAAACCATTTACATCATTCATTGATCCCCATGCCCATCTTCAGGATAAACAGTTGAAGTGGGGGGCTGTAGACAGCTACATTGAATCTGTCATTAAATACTTAAAGTCTAATATTTTCATAGTGAAGCAATTCATAAAGAGTCGAGGCTCGTTTTTTGTTGTTAAAATGAAATGTATGGCTATTTTAGTGTTTAGCCGCAGCTCTTCCGCTACCCAGACGTGTTAAGAACTACATTTCCCAGCATGCTCGGAGTCTGGCCTGACTTCATCTCAAATGGCCCCGTAGGGCAACAAGGTATGATTAGTTTTGACCGTATTTATTTCTGTCATAATAAGCCGGTCCTAACTGGCAGTTATTTGGGCATTTTCCTTTATCTGCCAAGCCTTCTTTCTTTGAGGTGCTGTCACTGAGACGGGTTCTTCTGTCCTGAGAAGGCCCAACCATCGCCACAATTGGCTGAGGAGCAGGGGCAGTGTCTCCCGCGGTCTCAAGAATAGGAGGGAATGTTGACCGGGGAGCACCGCTGCGGCCAATCTGGGGAGCAGGAACCGGAGCTCAGGCTGGGTCTGAAGGCAGTAGAATCCAGACCTTGCCTCAGAAGCGGTGGGAAGCGGAAGATGGACAAACCACAGTCCCAAGGAAAGGGTGGGAAGCCGCTGCGCCCTGTTTACATTTACAGTCCGGAGTATGTCAGCGTGTGCGACTCCCTGACCAAGGTTCCCAAGCGGGTGAGAGAGATTGGGATGAAAGACCTGAGTGGGTTTTGTGCATGAAGGGCGGTCTGTCGGGGTAGACGCGAGGGCTTTAGGAAGGCGGGAGACTAAAAATCCTCCACAGAAATTGGAGTCGCTGTGTCCGGAGCCTAAAGCTGATGTAAAAAGAAAGCGTTCCCGGGGGATTCGGTGAGTGCCAGAAGCCGGTGGGGGAGATTGGGGGAGGGAATCTGTGAAGAGAAGGGGGAATGGCTAGGCCGAGATGGAGTTTCTTTAGGTAGGGATTGCTTACGTTGTGAAAGAGAAACTGCTGAGGAGAAGTACTCCATCTCCCGTGGGAAGGCGCCGGGCAGCTACTATCTACGCGATTTTGACTCCTCATCTCTGTATCGTCTAAAGTGTATTCCATTAAGAAAGGGAGGCGAGCTAAAGTAGATAGCTCCTTCAATCTTGGTGACGTTTATTGGATTTCGTTGAATTAAACTATGAAAGAGACTGTCTTTCTTTTTTCTTATGCTGTATTTTTTTAGGCCAGTATGGTCCATTCTCTGATTGAAGCATATGCACTGCATAAGCACATGAGGTAAGTTGGTTATTCTGCATCTAGCTTTTCATCCCTAAAGCTAGAAGCCCAAACAGAGCCTTGCAGTCCTACTTCACACTGGGGATAATTAAGGAGAGTATGTTGCCTTAAAAAAAAAAAAAGCTTTTTTTGTCGGAGTATTTATAGTGTTTGTAATCTTCTGTAACTTTAGAAAAGCTCTTGAAAAATTAAGGAAACTTGAAAAAAAACACAGAGAGAGTTACGATGCATTAGATATCCGACTTTATTTCGGGGTGTGATAGGTATTTTGGTAGACAGTTTGAGATGAGTTATGCTGCAGGTCTTCGGTTCTTGTTTTGTACTTTGTTTGGGGTTTGTTTTTGATGGGGCCGGGATTTTTTTCCTCAAAGCCAGATTTGAGGGTACAGGTTCAACCTAAGATTTTTAGAAATGCTTCTACCACCACCATACTTTAATGACCTAGCTTGGAGAAAAGTCAAGACCCAAGCAAACTGCTGAAGCCAGCCAGGACTCCAGGACTCCAGACCCAATGAAGTGCTTCTTAAAAAACAAATGAATCTAGGCATGGTAGCTCATAACTATCATCCTAGCTACATAGGCAGCATAAATAGGTAGGGATAAATAGACAAGCCTGGGTATAAATGTGAGACCCTATTTGAAAAATAAGTAAACAAAAAAAGGACTGCATTGGAGATATGGCTCAAGTGGAAGAACACTTGCCTAGCAAAATAAGGCCTTGAATTCAAACTCCAAGAGTAAAAATATTGCCTATTCTATATTAATGTCACTATAAGTGCATCTATATGAACCTGCCATATTTATAAGTAATACTTATGATATTTTCTGGCCAAATAGATAAGTGTCCTACACCAGCTAGTATTGTATGCTTATCTTCTGCTTTCATCTTTCATCTTTATAATTAAGCAAATGATTTCTTGTGTACCTCACTTTTATGGACAGAGTGGGTTGAGACAGGGTCTTGCTGTGTAGCCCAGGATGGTCTAGAGCGCAACTCTGCTTTCCAGGTGTTGGAATTACAACAGTGTTCTACCACTCCCCACTTGGTGTTACTTCCTTTAGACATGTTCTTTATTTTTTGTTTTTATGCCAGTGCTAGAACTTGAACTCAGGGCCTAGATTCTGTCCCTAAACTTTTTGTGCCCAAGGCTTGCACTCTTATCACTTCTTCAGCCACACCTCCACTTCCAGCTTTTTGGTGGTTAATTGGACATAAGAGTTTCATAGACTTTCCTCCCTGGGCTGGCTTTGGACCATAATCTTCAGATTTCAGTCTCCTCTGAATAGCTAGGATTAAATGTATGATTCACCAGCACCCAGCTTCAGTCATCATTAAACCTTCTTGTTCAGTCAGTATAACTGTATATTTTTTTTACGTGTTTGGGCGGTTTTTGTTGTTTGTTTTGGAAGTACTGAGATTTGAATTTAGGGCCTTATACTTGCCAGGCTGATGTTTTACCACTCAAGCCACACCTCCCACCCAGCTTTTTGTGTGATTAATTGGAGTTGGAATCTCATGGATTTTCTGCTAGGCTAGCCTCAAATCTTCCAGACCACAGCCTTCTGAGAGGCGAGGATCACAGACATGAGACCCTGATGCACACAATTCACTAAGTTTTTAAATCGGTTTTGGGACTTGAACTCTGGGCCCGGGCATTGTCCCTGAGCTCTTCAGCTCAAGGCGAATGCTCTACCACTTGAGCCACAGTGCCACTTCCAGTTTTCTGGCAATTTATTGGAGATAAAAGTCTTACAGACTTTGCTGCCTGGGCTGGCTTTGAATTGTGATCCTCAGATCCCAGCTTCCTGAGTAGCTAGGATTACATGTGTGAGCCATTGGTGTCCATTCTCACTAAGTTTTGTTTAATTTTTAATTATTTTTGGCAACACTAGTTTGAAATTATTTTACTGCAAACAGCAAAGAAAATCCAACTGTCTTCTCCACTATTAAATTAAATAGTTTTTAGGTGGTGGTGGTGGTGGTGGTGGTGGTGGTGGTGGTGGTGGTGGTGGTGGTGGTGTGTGTGTGTGTGTGTGTATGCATGCATGCAAGTCCTGGTGCTTGAATTTAGGCCTTGGGAACTGTCCCTTATCTTTTGTGTGTGTGTGTGTGTGTGTGTGTGTGTGTGTGTGTGTGTGTGTGTGTGTGTGTGTGTATGCATGCAAGTCCTGGTGCTTGAATTCAGGCCTTGGGAACTGTCCCTTATCTTTTGTGCCCAAGACTAGATCTCTACCACTTTGAGCCACAGCTCCAATTCTGGCATTTTGGTAATTAATTGGAGGTAAGAGTCTCACAAACTTTGCTGCCTGGGCTAGCTTTGGACCACAGCCCTCAGATGTCAGCCTCCTGAGTAGCTAGGATTAGAGGTGTGAACAACCAGGGCCCAGCTTAGTTGGTATTTTCAACCTTTAACATTTAACAAAGTACATGGGAAGGTACCATAAGAGAAAGCCAATAGGTCTGGGAAACAGTCCGAGAAATTATTAACTTTTTATTTTATGGATAGATGATACAGACAAGTTTTCTTGAAGAAGAAATAAGAATCACTGGGTCTTGACTGTAATAATTCATTTTTTTGGCTGGGCCAAAGGATTTCTCCTGAGCAGCTTAGTTTTACTAGTAGCCTTTATAGACAGTTTAATTCAGTGAAAAACTTGGGGCCGTGCCCCAGTTCATCAGACATTAAGAAACCATGACTACATCTCTGCGGTCTGGATCTGCGCTGCTTCAACTTGAATTTAAGAAATATTATCTTGTAGAAATCATCTTGTTATTTTTTGTTGTTGTTTTTGCTTTTTGTAAGAGGTTTTTTTCTCCCTTGAGATTATAATGAACATGGTGACACCACAAATAGTCAGAGGTCTGCACTTAAGTCTGCTTTGGTCATTTGGAACAATATATACAAAAATATAAAATGTAAATAAAAAACAATCTTATTCTGAGCATTTCAGTAACTTTTTTGTATATATATACTTAGCTGTACTATAAAGTAGTTCGTTTATATAAGATAGTTAAAAAGGCTAAAGACAAAAAAGGATTCTTTTTTCCCCTTTTTTTGTCTATGAAGTTGCTGAGTTTTTTAGCGGGGTGGGGGGAGGGGCGGGGGAGAGCAGGAGGGGTGACCTGTTTGATGTGTATATGAAACAAAGTCGTTCAGTAAACCAGAATTTCATTTTGCTGAATTGTTCTTAAAAAATCAGCTGTTAAATACTAATTCTGATTCACTGAGTCTGGGGTAAGGCTGAAGTTCTGCATTCTTAAGAAGTTCCCAGGAAATGTTGGTGTTGCTGGTCCCTAGCAACCCCTTTCAGCTGCAAGGGCTGGAGAACATAGGTACAGTGAGGATACAAAGAAAAAGTGGGGAACAAGCAACTAGAGGTCAGAGGAATTAAGGCCTATCGCTAGGGCAGGTCCTTTTATTCTCTTATGTGCTCCTATTTGTCACTTCCTATGAGGAGTAGGTTGAAAGGTTCTGAGTAAAGCCCAGTTTCAATCCCCTCACCGCTGCCCCCCCCCGCCCGCTTTTTCCTTTCAGAGATAGATGGGAAGGGCCAAGTATAGAAACTTTTTTATCTTGAGTTTTCTAATTTGTTTCCTCAAATATCGATGATATTTAACCACAAAGAATTTGTTTGTGAGCTGGGCCCTGGTGGCAGAGGCCTGTAATCATAGCTACTCAGGAGGCTGAGATCTGAGGATTGCGGTTTGAAGCCAGCCTGGACAGAAAAGTGTGTTAATCAGTAAAAAGCCAGAAGTAGGGCTATAGCTCATGTGGTAAAGTATCAACCTTGAGCAAAAAAGCTAAAGAATAGCACCCAGTCTTGAGTTCAAATCTCAGTGCTGGCACACACATTTACTCTTCACAAGTCCCATGCAGTTCCCTATTTTATCAATGAGAAAACTGTATAGATCAGTTAATGTATACACTCCAAATTCTAACACATGATAACCTGGCTGCCTTTTAAAATAAGATATAAGAAGCCAAGATGTAGCTCAGCAGTAGAGCACATGCTTAGCATGTGCAAGGTCCTATATTCAATTTCCAGCACCAAAACCATAATAAATAAGTAAAACAAAATAAAGACTTGGGTGAAAGGGTTATATATCCCATTTGGCAATTAATTCAAGTGGAGATATCTCTGCTTACTGGCTTGTCATAAAAATTACAACTCAAAAAAAATTACAACTCATAGAATATGGTTTATCTGATTCCTGACAATTGGTTTAACTTAAATATAATTACTCACTTATTTTTGCCTATTTATAACTAGGAGAAAGAAATCTGTCCTTTGCCCATTATTAGTGAGGTCAATACTTTATATGAAAGTAGAGTATGTCCAGTACAAGGGAGGAACCAAATTTGTTTATTACATCAGCTCACTGGAACCAGACCTGGGAGTTGTATTTTAACCTCTCACATTACTGGCTCCTGTCTCCAGCTTTGGAATATTCTGGGTCTGACTCACTTACCTCTCTTTGTCTCTGTTATTCACTTACCTCTCTTTGTCTCTGTTATTATTAGGATAGAGAAGCCCAAAGTGGCCTCCATGGAGGAGATGGCCACCTTTTACACTGATGCCTACCTACAGCATCTCCAGAAGATCAGCCAAGAAGGGGACGAGGATCATCCCGACTCCATAGAATATGGACTAGGTAACATCTTTCCCAGGCAATGATGGGAGACTTAACAGCCCCCATCTGGATTATATTGCTGCATATTTTATAACTTTTATAATGACTTTAAATGCTTAATTAAGAAATAATGTGTTAACACTCTGTGTGGGGGTGCATGTGTATATGTGTGTTGCTGGAGATGGAGCCCAAGGTTTCAAACATATTAGGCATACACTCTGCCACTGAGTTATGCTCCCAGTAGTCCATTTTAATCTCTTGATTTTGCCACACAGAACTCACTACCCAGAAAAAGCATGCAAATTAAACAAAACTGAATGATGATCCAGATGGAGAAAGAAACAGTTCAGTTGATGCAGCCCTAATGAAAGTACTCAGATCTGGTCTGGCTGAATATATGTTGATGTAGCATCCTCTAACTTTTCTGATTCCTTATTAAAATTCATTTTTAAGCTTAGCACCAGTGACTCACACTTGCAATTCTAGCTACTCAGGATGCTGAGATCTGAAGATTGAGATTCTAAGCAAGCCTGGGCAGGAAAGTGTATGAGACTCATCTCCAGTTAACTACAAAAAAAAGTCAGATGTGGAACTATGGCTGAAGTGGTAGAGTGCTAGGCTTGAGCAAAAAAGCTCAAAGACAGTGCACTCAGGCCCTGAGTTTAAGCCCCAGGACAAGCAAAAATTTTTTGCTGATCCTGAGGCTTGAAATTGGGGCCTGGGCTCTGTCCCTGAGCTTCTTTGTGCTCAAGGCTAGCACTCTACCACTTGAGCCACAGTGCCATTAACAACATTTTCTGAGTAGTTTATTAGAGATAAGAGTCTCACAGACTTTCCTGCCCGGGCTGGAACTGAACCATGATCCTCAGATCTTAGCCTCCTAAGTAGCAAGTGTTACAGGTGTGAGCTACCGGCAGTTGGCTTTTAAATACATTTTTAAAAACCATAAATAACCAGTGTGAAGGGGGGGTGGATAGAAGGGGATATAGTTGTGGAGATGGGAGGGAAGGGATGGGAAGAGAAAAACAAAGGAGGAGGCAACAATGCTTGATAAGAAATGTACTCATTACCTTGCTCATATGATTGTAAACCCTCTGTACAGTATTTTCACAATAAAAAAATTATTTAAGGGGCTGGGAAGGTGGCTCAGTCTAGAGAGCTTGCCTTGCATGCCTGAGGCCCTGGGTTTGATTCCTCAGCACCACATAAGCAAAAAGAAAAAAGCCGAAAGTGGCACTGTGGCTCAAGTGGTAGAGCGCTAGCCTTGAGCTGAAGAGCTGAGGGACAGCGCGCAGGACCAGAGTTCAGGCCCCATGACCGGCCCCCCCCCAAAAAAAAAACAACCAAAAACTTATTTTAAAAAAAGAAGAAAAAAGTAACCAGTGTGATAATTTTGAGAAACAACATGGCTTAGTAAGACACTGGATTGAGGGAGCAGGTCAAGAGATCTAGAGTCCAGACCTGGCTCTGTGCAACCACAGCAGGATTCATCACCTCATCACCTCTCACTTTGCTTGCACTATCTCTAGGTTATGATTTGTTTATCTTGAATGTTTATTCTTTTCTAGCTCCAACCTTCTTCAGCATTCAGAGGTTTCTCTCTCAGTTGAAACTGATGTCAGTGCAGTAGCTTTTGCTAGAGCATGTTGTGGCACTTCAACCTATTCCTCCTCCTCCTTCAAGTCATCTTTAACAAGCCCTCTGTTTCTGCCTTCAGGTTACAATTGCCCAGCCACTGAAGGGATATTTGAATTTGCTGCAGCAGTAGGAGGGGCTACAATCACAGCTGCCCAGTGCCTGATTGATGGGATATGTAAAGTAGCAATTAACTGGGCCGGAGGGTGGCATCATGCAAACAAGTAAGTAAGGAAATGCTCTTCCTGATTTCTGATGGTTTTCTTGACTCAATTACTTAGTTATACAAACTCCTCTGCTTATCATATTGACGTTTTTGAGAGACATATGTGTATCTAGCACTTCCTAAGGTGTTCTGAAGAGATGCATGTGAAATAGGAAGATAACCTAATGTGGTAAAAATGAAAAGCACACTATTGAGAATCAGGACACAAGACCTCTATGCCTAGTTCATTTGTTAACTTGGCTGACTTGGACAGGTTGACCCACAAGGGCCCTCAGTTTCTTCAGCAAAAGGGGTAGGGCAAAGGATGTGATTAGACACTCTATAAATTCCTTTTCAGTTTGCTAGAAATTCCCCTGTTTTCATGGGATTTATGCCCTAGAAACATTAACAAAATTAGAATAATTAGAGAAAAGCTTGAATTATGGTACCAATGAAATAAATATATGAACTAAGCAGTTGGGAGAAATTAATGGAGGGAGTCTTAGCAGGGTTCATTTTATTTGTTTATTTTTGTGCCAGTACTGGGGCTTCAGAGCCTTGTATTCTCACTTGGCTATTTTGCTGAAAGCTAGTGCTCTACCACTTGAGCCACAGCTCCACTTCTGGCTTTTTGGTGGTTAACTGGAGATGAGAGTCTCAAAGACTTTCCTACTCAGGCTGGCTTGGATCCTCGATTCTCAGATCTCAGCCTCCTGAGTAGCTAGTATTACAGGTGAGAGCCACCAGTGCCCAGCAGAGAGGTGCATTTTAGAGCTAATTCTTGCTAGAAATGGCAGACAGATTTTTTATAAAGTGGTAAATTGGAAAGAATAGATTTTGAACAAAATGCCAGAGAATCAAGAAGGAGGCTTATGCTACCGTCTCCCAGGAAAGTGGCAACACCAAGTTAGATGTCTGTCTAAAGAGAAAAGGCATGTGTAACAGCTTTCTTTGGTGCTACTTGGGGTTGCAGAGAAAGTCTTTTTGGAGTTTTGTGTTCACATGTTGAACACTCTACCCTGGTGAGAACTGCTGGATCTTTTTCAACAATGGCATGCCATTTAGTATGTCATACATACCTATTGCATGTTGTGGGTAACAGATTTAAAAAACTTTTGTATGCTAAATGAAAGGAAACAGCTGTGCAAATAACTGCCAGGGCATCGTTTTCCTGTTGCCAGCTTATTCAGGTGCTCTTGAGTCCAAACAGCACTTTGTGTTTGGGGAGTTTTTTGTTTTGTTTTTGAATAAAAAACAACAACATTTTAGCATATACTGGTTCAGATAGTAGAATGTTATTATTTTTATCCACTTGGCAGATTTCTTAATCAATGAAGTGAGAAACCTCACTAGGTGATAGAGAACTGATACTTTAGTAATGAGTTTTACACAGTCTTAAAAACCGCATGCTCTTGTTATTGTTTGCTTAAATTTTTTTTGGGGGGGTCCGGTCATGGGGCCTGAACTCTGGGCTTGGGCGTTGTCCCTCAGCTCTTCAGCTCAAGGCTATGGCTCTACCACTTGAGCCATAGCTACACTTCCGGCTTTTTTCTTTTTGTTTATGTGGTGCTGATAATCAAACCCAGGGCCTCAGGCATGTAAGGCAAGTGCTCTACCACTGAGCCACCTTCCCAGCCCTGTTTGCTTTATTTTTAAAAACAAAGAGAATAAGCCCTGGGAGAAGAGAATGACTTTTCTCCTTAAATCTGAAGAATGAAAAGAGAATCTAAGACATATATTCTCCTAGGTTTAGCAGGTAGAGAAGAAAAAATAGCATGGCTTCATAGAAAATCTCTGCTTGTAAAGCCTGATCTAGCTTCTTATGTGTTTATAAACACTCCAGAAAACCTGCTGGGACCTATGTAAATTTCCAGTTGAGTTACACAGACACTGCCCCTTTTTAGTGTGTGTGTCTCTGTGTGTGTGTGTCTGTGTGAATATGTGCACACACGCGCCAGTGCCAGAACTGGGGCTTAAACTCACAAAAAACCCTGGAAGTTTCACTGTGCCTCAAAATGGTAGAATGCTACCCTTGAGCAAATAAGCTCAGAGATGGTGCCCATCAAGCACCATGACCTACAAAAAAATGAGGGAGGGTATATATGAGTATGAAATTTGGAATAGATGGGAAGGATCAGGAGGTATCTGTGGAAAACATTGATTCCCAGTCTTCAGGTGAGTGTTTCCAACACTCAGTGGTAGTTACTGGTAACACCAGGTGACTTAGTTAATGTCAAAATGTTTGGGAAATGGAGAATAGAGTTATTAAACTGAGATTAGTTAATTCTTCTCAGAGTAGGATCTAAATAAATATTTTTGATGAAATCAGTAGTAATACCTTAACAGATTTGTTAGAACTAAGAATGAGGGGGAGATTGCACACAGCAGTCAGAAATGAGAGTGCTCATGAAGGTAAGTCAGGGGGTATCAAGCATTTTAGAGACTAGGCTATTATATAAGCTTTGCATTTTAACCAGGAGGCCATTAGGGGGAGTATAAGGTTAAATCAAGAATATTCTCTGCTTAATAAATTCTATTAACATCATTTACTTTTCTATTTACTGATCACCTAAAATGTTTCATCACTTCACAGTGTTCTCCTGCACTAATTTCTTTCATCATCCCAGTATATGGCTCATAATAGGTCTTTGATAAGCATTTATGATTTAAATGAAAGTTTAGAATCAACAGATTCTTGAAATCTTTTACTAATGAACTATATTCAGTATTTCCCTTGTGATATCACCCTTCAGAATTCAAAAAAAAGCTGATAAATGTAACATTCATGGTCCCTTGTGTTTAAATAATTTTTAGGCAAGAGAAGGGGGGCAGTGAGATTGGGGGTTTATTTTATTCATGTAAATGATAGTGTCGGACCACCCAGCATTGGGTACCTAAGCTAGAAGTCAACTAAATCCTGGCAGGCTCCTACATTTACCTACAAATTGAACTCATTGTAGAGTTCTTACATACCTTGTACAGGGTGCTTATATGGGCACTCATGTGCACATGTGCTCTCTCTCTCTCTCTCTCTCTCTCTTCTCTCCCTCTCCCTCCCCCCTCTCTCTCTTTCTCTCTCCCTCCCTCCCTCCCTCCGTCTCCCTCCCTCCTTCCCTGAGCTTCTTTTAACCAAGGCTAGCACTCTACCACTTTAGCCACAACATTCTGACTTTTTCTGTTTATGTGGTACTGAGGATTCAAACCAAGGGCTTCATGCATGCTAGGAAAGCACTCTTACCACTAAGCCACATTCCCAGCCCCTAAGGCTTTCTCTGTTGTTAGCATCTTACATGAGTATGATGCATGTGTTAAAGAATCAATACTGAAAAGCAATATTACTTATAGGCCATAATTAGGCCATAATTTGCTGAAATTGTCTTAGTTTTTACCTAATATCTTTTTTTTTCTGGATGGGGATCCCATCCAGTATACCACATTACATTTTTTTAAATTGTGTTTCTATTGTGTTTAAGTAGTTATACAAGGGGTTACCATTCAACATGCCAGTTTATGAGTACAAGGCATCTTGATCAGTATCACCCCTTTCATCATTCTCTTACGTCCCTCCTAATCCCACCCTCCCCTCAGTTTTCCTAGTTTCATGGATATGCATTGAATATTATGACTGAGTTCTTCCCCAACTCCTTGATTCATTATTCTTTCCCCCTTCCCGTTGCTCTCCCACAAACACATCTCAAGTACTAGCTGCCATATTACATTTTATCATCATATCCTTTAGGCTTCCCTTGGCTGTAAGAGGTTCTCAGGCTTTCCTTATTTTGATGACCTTTACAGCTTTGAGAAGAACCAATAATATGCAGAATTGTGTATTTTTGCATCTATTTTTATGTATTTTTCAGTCTATTTAGTAGGAGTATGACTGTGTGTGTGTGAGTGTGTGTGTGAGAGAGAGAGAGATTCTTCCTGTGTAGCCCAGACTGACTTCAAATGGTGAACATCGTTGCTTCAGGTTCTAGAATCTTAAGTATCCTAAGAAATACAACTCCTTTTTGTTGTTTTTCCCAGCACCTATTTTTTCTTTTTTTCCTGAAATCTCCAGCATCTATTTTTTGACTTTTTTAGTTTATATTTTTTATTGTAAAGATACTGTACAGAGGGGTTACAGTTACATGAGTAAGGTAATGAGTACATTTCCTATTGAGCATTGTTACCTCCTCGTTTGTTTTTCCCCTACCATCCCTTCCTTCCCTACCTCCCCAACTCCTCCCCATGGTATAACCCCTGTTTTCACTGTATTATATGACTTTTTTATTTGTAAAGATACTGTACAGAGGGGTTACAGTTACATAAGTAAGGTAATGAGTAAATTTCCTATCGAGCATTGCTACCTCCTCCTTTGTTTTTCCCCTACCATCCCTTCCCTTCTTACCTCCACAGTTCCTACCTCCCCCACCCCCAAGTTGTAAAGTTCATTTTCAGCATAGTGTCTTTAGGTCTCATTGTTACAATGGGTCAACCTGTATCCTTGTTTCAGCATTTTGTTATTTCCCTTTCCCTCCCCATATTCATTAGAAAAATGTATACACAATGTATATACAAGATACAGGGTACCAGAATAAAATACAGTGAAAATATGGGTTATACCATGGGGGAAGAACATACCAAAGAAACAAAAAAATCACAAAACAACTGAGACAAAGAAATAAAAAACCTTTTGTGTCCCTATCTTGGGGTTCATTTCGCTTAGCATCATCTTATACAGTCATATAAACATAGAATTATATGACTTTTAAGAGAGCAACATTTTCATGAAATTTTCATGGTAATTGTATTTATTTTTCCTTTAGCATCATAGGAAGTTTGGGGAATGACATAAATGACAGCATTCTTCATAACTGAAATTGAAAGCAAAGACTAGCACTACACTTCAGTACATTAAGCAAAAAAAAGTAAAAGATCAAGGAGTAATAGGTACATATTTTGAATTTGCATTTCAATTTCCATTTATGTCTCCTAAGATAACAGTAGCATGTTTTTGTCAACTATGAAAAACAAACAGGCTCTCTTGCAGGGTACACTATATTATAAAAATTCACGTATGCTAAAGATATTTGTCTGCTCTAAGCAAGGATCTGCTACAGGAAGTGTTTCTATTTATTATAAAAGTAGATGCTGGAACAGCATATAGTGGTGCTGTGGCTCAAGTAGTAGAGTGCTAGCCTTGAGCTGAAGAGCTCAGGGACAGTGCCCAGGCCTAGAGTTCAAGCCCCATGACTGACCCCCCCCCCCAGAGAAAAGAGGAACTATAACAAGTTACCACCAGTTTAATGGTTTAAAACCACAAAAAATGTATTCTCATATAGTTGTGGAGGCCAGTAGTCTGAAGTGAAGTTTTGGGAACTAAAATCAAGTTGTTGGTCAAGGCCTTTCTAGTCTCTACAGCTATGGTCCTTTCCCATAGCCTGTGTTCTCCTCCTTCATAAACAGTAACATGGCTTCTTTGCTCCCTTTCCCTCTTCTTTTACCACATGGCCACCTTCTCACCCTTAGCCTCCTTCCCAGTGACTGTTGGTGATTACATACGAGCCTACCCAGACATTGCTGAATCATTCTCTACCTTTGCATCCTTAACTTAATCCCATATGCAGACTTCTTTTCACCACATTTGTAACATTTATGGACTCCAGGGATGAGGACACCATGGCTAGTTGTAGATCTTGTGCCTAGTATCGGTCAAGCTCTATCCCTAGCACTGTGTATGAAAACATACACATACACACAAAGACATGGACATCTTTGGAAGCCAGTGTTTATCCTTCTGCAAGTGCTTACCACCTAACGGCACTGTTCTAAGTAAGCATCTAATACAAGTATGGCACTTGCTGTTTTCATATCTATCCTGATACCTAAACTTTTAGAAGAAAAGGTACATGCTGGTTTCTCTCTCCCAGTACCTTGTATGCCTAGAGATCATGAATGAATGTTAGGATATACACTGAACCTCTGAAGTCAATTTAACTTCATTTAGCAAAGATCCTTGAGCCAGAGAGTAAGAGAGGTTTTTAGATCTTTGGACAGTCATACAAATCAATAGTTGCCATGTATCTACTATGTGTCTGATGTCTTGAGAGTAATTCAGTGTAAGGACATTAGTAGGATGACCCTTCCCCCGCAAAGGTGAGCAACAAAGTATGCCAGGCTGGCTAAGAATGGTGTGGTATATGGCAAAGCAGTGACCTCATGCATAGATAATAGTTATTTAGGTCACCACCCACCCCCAACTATAACTCCACCCCTGTTGTCCTTGCTATTGTTGAAACACCCTCCCTTTCATCACTACCCAGTGCCCTCCAGCTTCAGGGATCTCACTTCCCCCTCATGCCACACATTTCATTTTCAAGCCCTTTTAAATAATGCTAACAAAATTCTTCCTTCTGTTGAGATAAACTAATGCCACTGTTCTTCCTCAATCTTTTGCCTCTTGTGGACATAAGAAAGTCTAGTTTCTGTCTATGACAGCCACCCAGGTCTATCTCAACCCCCATAAGTCTTGACTTCTCATCCATCCATTTATTCATTCAACAAATGCTTCCTGAGCATCCTTTGTATAGCTGACAGTATGTTAAGGACCTGAAATAGAGGTGAGCAGGCAAACATCTCTTCTTAAGGAGGTAGCAGAGACAATCACATGGATAGTGCAGTGAAGCAAATATTGTAGCAGAGAAGTACAGTCTATTGGAGACTGGCAGCAGGGGCTAATAATCTGCACTTAGGGTTAAGATATCAGGAAGGGGCACTTCATTCATTAATTCAATATCTACTGAGCACTTACTTTATGTCAGGCCTTCTGACACATAGTTAATTAGTGGCCTTAGATTTTACTATGCAAAGTGATCAGCATTGCTGAAGTTTAGGAGATGCTTCCTTACATCAACATTTATTTCAGTCTTCAAGTATGTAATGTGTCCCAGGTAGTGAATCCAGGTATTGAATATACAAAGACAGAACACGCTGGCACCTCTCCTTCACTTAGGAAGCTTAGAGTCAGCCAGGAGAGAGTGACATATAAACTAGCACACCAGCATGAGGTAATGAATGGTCCCAAGGAAGCACATACAAAAAGGCACTAAAAATTTAGCTGCCAGGATGGCTTCTCAGCAGATTTTGTGGAGGGATTCAAACTGTCAAAGCACTTGAGCTGAGTTCCATACTAGGCAGACACAGAAGGAAAGGAGAAGGAAAACGAGACATGTCAAGAGTTCAGTATGGCTCGGTCTAAAATTTGTCTGGGTCCCTGGAAGGAGAGGCAACTGGGAATGTAGAGGAGGACTGAATCCTCAAGGACCTTGTATACTATTCCTTCTATTTGGATTTTCTCCTGGAGACAATGGGAAGCCAGAAAAGATCATTAAGCAGGGAAGTGACACAATCAGATTTATCTCTGACAAAAATAACTCTGACAGTAGAATGGAGGATGAAATCCAGGGAGTGAGGCAGGAACACAGGTACAGTCAATCGGGAGAGGGGGGAAGAATAAGGACAGCAGCAGAGGAAATAGGAAGGAAAGCCAGAGGGAGGACTGATGAAGCACATTTATCAGAGAGAGGAAGATAGAAGAATAGAAATTGACTCTAAGGTTGCCAGGTTGAAAGTGGTTTAGGAATCTAGGGAGAAGAGCAGTTTGGGGGAGGTTGTGGTGGGCAGAAGGCATTGCTGATGTTTACTGAATATCTAGTATGTGTTGTACACTGGAGGAAGTCCATGAAGACCATGGAATTAGGAAGATGTATAGGACTCCTTCTATCCTCCATGAGTACAACCTAGTAGAGAAAAATGTACACAGAAACAAAAAATGAAAAGGAGTTGTATGAAGAGGCATACGCAGGATATGATTAGGTGACACTGACCAGAAACACCCTGCTGAGGCAAGAGAAGTAGGCATCCCAAATCAAGTGTCCAGAAGAAGAAATAGGAACTGAGAGTGTAGCTCCATGGTAGGAGTACCTGCATAACATATGTGAGCCCCTGGCTTCAAACCCCAGTATTGCAAAAATATAAAAAATAGAAAATAAATAAAAAAGAGCTGTGCAACAGTGGCTCACACCTGTAATTTCCATGTCTGTAAGCTTCTCATAAGGCTGAGATCTGAGGATTCTAGTTTGCAGACAGCCTAGGCATAAAAGTACACGAGACTCTTATCTCCAGTTAACCAGCTGGAAATGGAGCTGTGGCTCAAGTGGTAGAGCACCAGCCTTGAGCAAAAAAGCTAAGGGATAGCACCCAGCCCTGAGTTAAAGCTCCAGCACTAGCACAGAGAGAGGGGGGAGAGAGGGAGGGAGAGGGAAAGAGAGAGACAGAGAGAGAAAGAGAGAGAGAGAGAGAGGGTAGGGGTGAGGGAGAAAGATAAGAAAGACAAGAAAAATTGGAGCTCATCAGGTAAGAACAGAAAGGGTAAGTCATTCCAGGTAAAAGGATTCACAAAAGCCAAGTCAAGTCAGGGAGATAAGAAAAGACCAGGTGGATCAGATAAGATAATGTTAAGGGAAATGAATCCCAAGATAAGGACACAAGTTGTTTTTTTTTTCTTGCTATTGTTTCTAACATACTTTTAAGGTACCATGTAATTTCTTTTGTTGCTTTGTATGTCCCTCCCCCACGGTATAACCCCTGTTTTCACTGTATTTGATGTTGGTATAATTTGGGGAGCGGAAGGGAAAAAACAAATTGTTTAAATAGGGATACAGGTTGACCCATTGCAACAAAGACATGTACAAGACACTATGTCAAAAAACGAACTTCACAATTTAGGCAGGTGTTGGGTGGGAGGGGGAGAATGTAGTTGTGGAGATGGGAGGGAAGGGATGGTAGGGGAAAAACAAAGGAGGAGGCAACAATGCTTGATAAGAAATGTACTCATTGCCTTGGTCATGTGATTGTAACCCCTCTGTACAGTATTTTCACAATAAAAAAACTTATTTAAAAAAAGGATAACAAAATTAAAAAAATAAAAAGACCTGGTGGTAACAAGTGTCAGTATTGCTGGTGCCATGTTCCATGTTTTAGATTGGAAACAATGGGGAGCTAATGAATGTTCTGAAGAGTGGCATGGTCAGAGCTGCATACAAATGTTTCATTATGATGGCTGTGTTTGCCCCTCCTAGAAAACAAGCTCCAGGGGACACATGTTTGGTCTCAGTGCTTAGAACAGAAAACATGCAGTAGATATTCTGTAGGTGTTTGTTGAAAGAAGGAGCTAATATAAGGGATCAAGTAGGTTATGACACTAATACGGGGTACAAAAGATTTGAGTCTGATTTAAGATTGGCAGTGGGATGTATAGAGAAGTTGTTTAAGTCAAGAATGCTATAGCAAACTTTTGTCTGGGTCAATGGTATTACCTGCAATGATTTTCTCCTCCTCAAGATTTGTCACACTGACAACTTGTTATGTCCTGGATACTGCTAGACACTAGAATTGCAGAGAAAATGAAGATATGTGGCATGATCTTAAGATGCTCTCAACTTGTGATTAGACAGAGCAGCCCATGAAGAGATAAATGTAGTGTTGTGTGGTATATTAATGCTGTGAGAGAGGGCAGAACTGGCAGAACACATGCAGGAAATAGCTCATCCACATGGAGGCCTGGGGAAAGACTTCATGGTAGTGCCCATTTGAGCTATGGTGAGACATGGGAAAAGGAGTTGACAGGCAGAATGTGGAGAGTGTGACATTCTAGGGTGAATACTTATGTGCTGGGCTATGGAATTTTGAAATGGCTTGGTTGCAGGACCATTGAGCCCAGAGTGGCTCAGCTATGGGAACTAGGAATATGTTACATCTCCATGAGGTTATAGTAGCTACCATGATCTCCACATCTTGATGATTGTACCTCTTAAAATAATTCTTGAAGCCACCCCTTCTAGTACCCCCCCCCACTGCCATTCTTGGGCCAGGCCTGCATAAGGGCCACATTAAAAGAGATTCTAGGCCAAATGTGAAAGTGGCATACATCTATAATCCCAGCCACTCAGGAGGTGGAGATAGAAGTATGGTGGTGAAATATAGTTTATTCTAGCCAAAGAAAAACTATGGTGGAGCACTTGGCTACCAAGCACTAGGACTTGAGTTCAATTCTAGGACTGCCAAAAAAAATCTGATGCTTCATCTTGGCTTAATGAGAAAGTAATTACCCATTAGTAGAGCCTGCCATGTGTATAAAAGTGAGGATGGACTACATGCATGCCATATCCTTAAGCTAGGATGTAGCTAGTAAGGTAGAAAATGGCAGAAAGAGAAGCCTTGAAGTCCCATTAAGTTTTTAGTGTATTAAGATGAAATACTGAAACAAGGCATGGTAGTTAGTGCATGCCTCTAATCCCAGTACTCAGGAAACAGAGGCAGGAGGATCACAAATTTATGGCTATCCTAGGCTACATAGTAAGTTCAAGGCCACGTCTGGCCTTTTATGCTTATGTGGTGGTGAAGAATCAAACTTGTGGCCTCGTGCATGCAAGGCAAGCCCTCTACCACTGAGCCAACTTCCCAGCCCCAGAAAGAATAGTTTTTAAAAATAAAGTTTGAAAAAGTTTGGTTTCAAATCTATGAAACCATATAAGATTTTTAAATGCTGCCAAGACAATTTGATTTCCACATACCATACACAAAAATTGCCTCCAAATGAATGAGACCTAAATGTAGGTGATAAAACTATGAATTCTTTAGATGAAGACACAGGAGAAAATTATTGAGGCAGAAAATCACTGAGATATTGGATAGGTTTGTTTCTTAACAACAAATACATGATCTATAAACCAAATTTGATAACTTGTACTTCATCAAAATTTAAAACTTCATTATGCAAATGAAAAGATGAGCCACAGAGTATGAGAAAATATTTGCAAATAAGTCTTATAACTGGATGTAGAAAGAGCTACTCAACTATAGGAAGGCAAACAATCAGCTGGGCGTGGAAACATATGCCTCTAATCCCAGCTAGTAGGGAGTCAGAGGTAGAAAGCTTAAGCAAATCTGGATAAAGTTTGCAAAAGTCTCAAAAACAAAATAGAAACAAAAGGACTAATTGTATAGCTCAAGTGGTAAAGTTCTTGCTAGGCCCTGTATTCAACCTCTAGAAACAAAAATATGAAGACAGACAACCCAATTTAGAAATGGATGAAAGATCTGAATAGATATTTCATCAAAGAAAATATATAATTGGCTAATAAACACATGAGAAAATTGTTAGTATCATTCATCTTTAGGGAAATGCAAATTTGAACCACCATGAAAAGTCTGGGACTTATAATCTCAGATATGGTTGGAAGGATCATAGTTTAAGGCAAAAACTTTGAGACCTCATCTTAATGGTGAAGCTATGTATGTGTGTGGGGGGAGGATATGTACTTAATTCCCATCAATTCAGGAGTTTCAGGAAGGAGGATTGAGGTCCAAGGCTTACCCTCAGCAAAACTCAAGACTCTGTACTCTATCTAAAAAATAACTAAATTAAAAGAGAGATGAGGGAATGGGTCAAGTGGTAGAGCATCTGTCTAGGAAGTGTAAGGCCCTGAATTCAAAGTTCAAATCCTAGTACAGAAGTTACAACAAAATACCATGAGATACCACTACTCATTCACTAGATGCATATTTTAACAGAATAGACAATAAAACTTGGTTAGGATGTTAAGAAACAGGAAATGCAACATTTAAATATGGCTGATGGGAATGGAAAAGAGTATAGCTACTCTGGAAAATGGTATGATAATTTCCTAAGAGGCTAAGCATAAATTTGTCACATACCCCCCTCAGTTCCACTCCTAGGTATCTACATAGCTGAAATGAAAACATGCGTCTGCACCAAGACTTGATCACAGATGTTCATAGCAGCTCTATTTATTTACTGTAGCCAGGAAGTGGAACAAGCCATGTATCTATCAACTAGTACATGAATAAATAGGGAGTGGTACATGCAGATGATGGAATATAATTCAGGGCTAGAAAAGAATGAAATTCCAAAATATGCACACAAATAAAGGTCAAAGTCATTATTTCTTGTAAACATGCTCCCAGTATTTACCCAATTGACTCGAGTGAGTTATATATTTATGGCACCTTTAATCACAGTTGCCAAAAATCTAGAAGCAACCAAAATGCCCATCAATAGAGGAGAAGATAAACTGTGACATCCATCTAACGAAATACTCTTCAACAATTAAAATGACTTATTAAGCCATGAAATGACGTGGAAGAAATTTAAAATAGAAATTGTTAAGTGAAAGAATCCAATCTGAAAAGGCTACATTCTATATGATTCTATTTGACATTCTAGAATAGGCAAAACTAGAGAGAGAATAAGAGATTTGTGGTGGTCAAGGACTTAGGATGGAAGGAAGGAGAAGGGAGAAGAGGAAAGGGGAGGAAAGGGGGTTCCTAGGACAGTGGCACTATCCTGTATGATTCTGTAATGTGAAATATATGACAGTATACATTTTCCAGAAATCAAAGAACTGTGTAACACTATGAGTGAACTCTAATGACTCAGGCCTAGTAACACACACACACACCTCTATTCCTCTGCCTCCCACTTGGAAGGATTATAGGTATAGGCTCAACAAAACCTTCTTTCAAAATAACCAAACAACAGTATAATAAAATTCATATTGCAGAATTTAGTTGATAATAATGTATCAATACTGTAATAAGTACCATGCGAATACAAGGTGTTAATAGGGACAAAAATAGGAACCCTATTCTACTTGTTTTTGTTACATTTACATATAAAATTGCCCTGAAAGACAAACTTTTTAACACATTTTAATTGTTATTGTAAAGATGATGTATACAGGGCTTACAGTTATATAAGTCAGAATAAGAGGCCAGGTCTTTTTTTTTTTTTTTAAGCCAGTCCTAAGGCTTGAACTCTAGGCCTAGGCACCGTCCCTGAGCTCCTTTTTGCTCAAGACTCTATCACTTAAACCACAGTACCACTTCAAGATTTTTCTGTGATTAATTGGAGATAAGAGTCTCATGGACTTTTCTGCCCAGGCTGGCTTTGAACCGTGATCCTCAGATCTCAGCCTTCTGAGTAGCTAGGATTGTAAGTGTGAACCATCTGTGCCCAGCAAGAATACATTTCTTTTTTAACAATGTCTCCCTTACCCTCACTCTCTCCCAGTTTTTCCCTCTTCTCCCTACCCAGAAGTTTTTTTTTTATGATGCCATTTATTAAACTGAAAAGAAAAAGATGGTACATTCTGGTTTTTACTTAAGTAATTTAATAATTTGATTTGTCACTACTTGAAAAGCCCATCAACAATGGATGGCACTGAGGGGTAAGTAGCTTTCCTAGTCCTCATCTTCGTCCTAACAGGAAGCATTGGGATTTCAGAAGTGAACATCCTCCAGTTCCTATGTAAAACTCAGCTCCAAAAAACTGGGAGAGAGAATCTAAGATAGAAGTTCTGCTCAAGACAAGACTTCAATCTCAAATATTTCACAGTAACTTGGTTATATCAGCTGTTTCCTCACGACTCAGTAAATGTTCACTGAATACAAGGGAAGACAGCAGTACCCTCATGGCCAGCATTCATTACTAACTTTTACATCAACTTCTATATCCAAACACATGCCTATAAAACACCTGTACAGATAAATTAGTGTTAAGAATTAAAAATGCACAGTAACATCCACAAATATCTTTTTCTATGTTCTGAAATCTTACAAACGTTTTCAAGCCTGGAACCCTGAATACCTTGGCTATAGATTAAACATGTCAAAATACATGTATGTTAAGGGAAGTTCCAGAACTGACCATCTCATAAAAGCAAAACCAAACTTACGGTGCTTTCACTAGTACATAATCCACTAATTAGGTTAAAAAGGAGACCAAGGAATTCTGAAGTCAGGTATTTACTAAATAGTGTTGATTTCTACTAGCTAAAACAGCCCTCACAAACCAACAGCTAAATCAGGACAGTCTTTCTCAGCTCATTGTCCTTTAAGAGTTTGAAACATTTTCAATTAAAGCCTTCATTTTCCCTGTAGACTTCAACATATGTGGCCCAAACAAAGCTGTCTCTGAGGTAGCCTCTGACTCAGACTTTGCAACTCCTTTTTCAGTTTCACCTGGACTATTGTTTCGATGCCGATAAGCAAATTTCTTTTTCAGAGCCTCTGCTATAAGAGTGGCAGGGTCCATAGCATCCACTGGCTTGGGCTTTACATCTTGCTCTGACCTCTTGACTGACTGAAGTTTCACACTGTTCATATCTTTAAGGATTTCTAGCATATTTGGCTTGTCAGGATTCTTTGGGCTGCTAGTTAAAGTCTTTCCATCACTGGCTTTCTGCTCTCTTCGTGATTTAATCAAGTCAATAGCAGACATACTTTGGTGGAGTCCTGGTAGAGGGGGAGGTGGAGGTGGAGGTGGGGGTGGAGGTGGAGGCAGAAAAGGAGGAGGAGGGGCTGTGGTAACAGATGTGGTAGATTCTAAGTCACCTGTAACGAGATTTTGCTGCTCTTGCAGGGTTACAATTTTGGCAATCTGAGCTCGCAGAGCAGCAAGCTCATTTTCAAGTGCAGAGATCTTCTGCAGTGCTTCCTCATTGGCCAGTGCTGCAGTCTTCAGTGGAAGATCTTCTTGAGACAAGTTTGGTAAAGAAATCTGCCTGCTTGGGGACTTCTCAAGGTAAGGAAGGCAGTCCTGATGGGGTGGTTTTGACGTGACTTCTGTCCTTAGTCTTGTTGAGCACTCTCCTTCTTCTGTGGCCACCCATCCAACATCAGCAAAAGATGCCACTGCATCCTCATCTGGGTGTTTGGGACTCCATTTTGTCTCATGGCTGGTAAGCTGAAACTGAACTCTTGGACACTGAATCAGAGATAAGTTAGTACCAATTTTCCTTACGATACTTCAAGATGAACCATATGGCTTTCCAGACCAAAGTACCGATTGCATGCTTATTCCAACTTGTTGCAAAACCATCCTCATCAGGCACTTAATTCAGCTAAGCATTTAGATGGTAAAGTCTTCCCAAATTTGCATTTCAGGTAGTTCAGGCATACATGGCAGCACATGATCCATAGAGCACACCTGCCGCGCGGCAGCCAACACCTTCTCCAACTACTCAGGCTTCCAGACTCCCTACCCAGAAGTTTTAAAGTTCATTTTTAGCTTAGTGTCTAGTGAGTATCACTGCTGCCATTTGCTCATCCTTGTCCCACGGTTTCTGTGCTCCCCTCACCTGCACAAAGACAGATACATGAACAAACAAGACAAAAGGAAAAGAAAACAAAAACAGCAACAAAGAAAAAAAACTCATTTCCATTTCCTGGAGTTTATTTCCATAAATTTTATTTTATATGATCAGATGCACATAGCTATTGTGGCTTTGTGTTTCTCTCCTACAAATATCATCCTTTGGTCTCACTGTGTGTGAATGCCTAGAGACCTGTATAATTTATGTCCCAGTGTATTTTTTTACCATCCAGTGTGTTTACATGTAGATTTATAGGCACATTCAAGCTACTACAATAGAGAGAAACAATGCAAACTATGTTTCTGTGTGTGTGTGTGTGTGTGTGTGTGTGTGACATTTTCTTAATCCATTCATCGCCATACTAGGGCTCCTAGGCATGGTCTAACCTTCCCCAGTAAAGATGCAGAATCACAACAAATCAAAGAAAGACTGGATAAATGGGATTGCATCAAACTGAAGAGTTTCTGCATGGCAAAGGACATAGCTAACAAGAGCAATAGAAAGCTCACAGAGAAGATTTTTACCAACTATCTCTAACATATACTTAGAGCTCAGAAAATTAAATCCCCCAAAATAAACCCTCAAAGAAACAGCCCAATTAATAAATGGGCTAAAGTTTTAAAGAGAAACTTCTCAGAAGAACTGAGAATGGCCAACAGACACAGGAAGAAATGTTCAACATCTCTGGCCATAAAAGAAATGCAAATTCAAACAACATTGAGATTTCACCTTACCTCAGTTAGAATGGCCATTGTCAAAAAAACTAACAGTAACAAATGCTGGTGGGGGATGTGGCCAAAGGGACCATTATTACACTGTTGGTGGGAATGTAAATTTGTGCAATCACTCTGGAAAACAGTATGGAGGTTCCTCAAAAAACTAAGCATAGAGCTTCCCAGTGACCCAGAAATTCCACTCTTGGGTATTTACCCAAATGATCACAAGCAAGGCTGCACTAAAGTTGCCACCGGCACAACTGTGTTCATTTCAGAATTGTTTACCATAGCCAAGATATGGAATCAACCCAGATGGCCCTCAATTAAAGACAATCTTAAAATAGATCATGCTAGGAACTGGATGTATTGCTCAAATGGTAGAGCACCAGCCATGAGCAAAAAAGCCAAGCAAAAGTATGAGGCCCTGAGTTAAAGCCCAAGTATTGGCATGCATGTGCCCCCCCCAATCATGTTAAGTGAAAGAAACTAGAAAGAAAGGACCATATGCTATGTGCATCTATGTATGTAATGCTATGTAATTTCATTTATATGAAATGTCTAGAAAGACAAACTTATACATAGAAAATTGATTAAGGGCCACTTGGCTCAGGGTTAAGAATGGGGATTAACTGTAAACCAGTGTAAGGGATCTTATTAGGGAGATACAAATACTCTAAAACTAGATTATGGTGATGGTTTTAAAACAATAAATTTATCTAAGATCATATTCTTATACACTTAATAGGAGTGAACTTGATGGTCTTAATAAAGCTGTTAAAATACTTTTGATTTCATATTTTAAAGTAGTTATACAGTAGTTCTAACTTTAAATCATAAATTACAGTGAGATCCCATGTTCACAGATCAGAAAACTTAATAAGATAATAATATTATGAAGACATTAAGATCATAAGAGCTACAGATTCAGTACAACTCCTGTCAAAATCCTGGTTGGATTTCACACAAATTTACAGGCTGATCCTAAAATTTATAGAGAAATATGAGACCTAGGTTAACTAACCAGTATTGGAGAAGACCAAATTTGTACTCACATTGTGCTATTAACATACAAATACACATAAATATAAATATTATGTATATATAATATCAATGTAATAGAATTTAGAGTCCAGAAATAGACCTTCACATTTATGGCTAATTGATTTCTGCAGTCAACGGTAAAAGCTAATTCAGTATGGGACTAGATTTCAACCAATCATAAACAAACTAGATCTACATGCAAAAGGATGAAGTGAGGTCATACTTCATAACATAAAAATTAGCTCCAAATGGATCATAGATCTGAATAGAATTAAATGGGGGGTGTCAATTGTGGATCTTGAACTCAGGGCCTGGGCACTGTCCCTGAGCAGTTTTGCTCAAGGCTAGTACTCTACCACTTTGAGACACGGTGCCACTTTCTGGTGATTAATTGGAGTTAAAAGTCTCCTGCCTGGGCAGGAAAGTCTCCTGAGTAGATAGGATTACAGACATGAGCTACTGGCGCCTGGCCTAAAATAAAAATTTTATGTATTGGGGCTGGGAAGGTGGCTCAGTGGTAGAGTGTTTGCCTTGCATGCATGAGGCCCTGGGTTTGATTCCTCAGATCCACATAAGCAAGGAAAATCCAGTGCTGTGGCTCAAGTGGTAGAGCACTTGCCTTGATTGAGGGACAGCACCCAGGCCCAGAGTTCAAGCCCCATGACTGACAAAAAAAAAATCTTGTGTATTAAAAAAACTTATCAAGAAAATGAAAAGACAACCTATGGAGTGAGAAAAATAGTTGCAAATCATCTATCTTCCAAACATCTGGTATCCAAAATATATCAAAGAACTACAGTAGTAAGCAGAAAATAAAAAATTAATAACAGTAGTAATTCCACTCTTGGGCATTTACCCAAAAGATTACAAAACCAGGATATAGCAAAGGCACTAGCATATCCATGTTTCTTGAAGCACTATTCACCATAATCAAGGTGCCAAGGTACAGAATCAGCCCAGATGTCCTTCAATGGAAAAATGTACCAAGAAAATGTAAGATACATGTATGTAGACGTATGTATGTATTTATGTCTATATATACACACACATACATATAATGGAATTTTGATCATCCATTAGAAAAAATTACATTGTACCATTTGTAAAGAAATGGAAAGACTTGGAAAATATTATCTTAAGTGAAATAAGTCAGGCCTGGAGAGACAAAGGATCCATGTTTTTCCCTTACATGTGGAAGCTAGATTTAACGTACAATCTCATAAGTAAATAGGTTATATGCAAGCGAATACAAATTTATTAACTAAAATATGGTAGATTCAAGGGCAATCTCAAATAGTGTAATTCCTTAGAGAGTCTAAATCAAAGTTCATCAAATAAAAACACCTGGAAGCAGGTACTCAAAAGGAGTGGGATGAGTCAAGAGGAAAGAGGAAAGGGGTAGACAAATAAAGAATAGAAGAGGAAAATATGCAGACAAGAATCCAGTGCATATTCTACAAAATTAAGAAGAGTGAGGGAAAGGTGAGGGATGGGTGAGAATGTTGAAAGGGGTGACATGATTAAGATACATTGTATTCATAAACTCCTTTGTTAAATGGCAACTCCTTTATACAACTGCTTCAAGATAATTAAACTTAAATTAAAAAACTTAAACCAGCAAAGTACTTAGACATTTCTTCAAATAAATATACAAATAGCCAAAAAGTACTTGAAATGATGCTTAAGATAATTAGTCATCAAGGAACTACATGTCAGTCCACAATGAAATACTACTTCAACTTCAGTGAGATAGCTAGAATTTTAGCAACAACAAAAAAAACTCTAGAAAATGACAAGTGTTGGTGAGAATATGGAGATATTGGGCCTCTGTACACTGCCAGAGGAAATATAAAATGGTGCGGCTGCTTTGGAAAACTTTGCTCATTCCTTAAAATAAACATAATATTATATACCTGTAATCCCCCCAGTCTGGAGGCTGAGGCTGTAAGATCTTGCGTTTGTACTACTTTAAGAAGACCCAGATCCAAAAAAAGGGGAGATCATAGAAAATTTTCACATGACCCAACAATTCTACTCTATACACACACACACACACACACACACACACACACACACACACACACACACAGATTCCAAAAGACTGGTGAGCATACACTTGTATATAAATGCTCTTAGCAGCACTAGGTATACTAGACAAATATATATTCTTCTTGAATGGCTAAATAAAATGTGATGTTTGCCTGTATAAAATAGAATATTAGCTGTAAAAAGGAATGATCTGCTGACAATGTGCTACAACACATAAACCTTGAAAACATCATGCTAAATTAAAGAAGCCAGAAACAAAAGGTCACATATTATTTCATTTATATGAAATATCCCAGATTGGTAAACCCATAGACACAGAGTATAGATCGGCGATTATTATGGGCTATTTAATGAGCAGTTTTTATATTTTTGAGGTGACAAAAATGTTTTGGAACTACGTCAGGTAAAGTTTGCACAGTACTGTAAATATACAAAATGGCACTGAATCATACAATTTCATTCTTTTATTTTTGTGCTAGTACTGGGGTTTGAACTCAGGGCCAGAGTCCCATCCCTTGACTTTTTCATTCAAGGCTAGTACTCTACCACTTAAGCTACACCTTTATTTCTGGCTTTATAGTGCTTACTTAGAGATAAGAGTCTCATGGACTTTTCTGTCCAGGTTGACTTGGAACTTTGATTTTCAAATCTAAGCTTCCTGTGTACCTAGGATTAGAGGTATGAACCACCTAGGTGAATTATACTTTTTAAATGGTTACTTTTATGGTATGTAAATTGTATTTAATAATAAAGATGAAAAAGATAATTACTGAGCACACTGGTATAGGCTCTGTAATCCCAAAATTTAGGAAGCTGAGACAGGAGGAGTAAAAGTTCAAAGCCACTTTGGGTGACATAATGAGATCCTGTGTCAAAAAAAAAGTGTTTAAAAAATAATGAGAAAGTCTTACTAGCCTTTGCCTGATTTATATATACATAGAAATAAATGGTGACCTACTGTACAGACCTTCTTAAGCTTACTTTGCTGCAAGTTTTTATTTATTTATTTATTTATTTATTTATTTATTTTTATTGTGAAAATACTGTACAGAGGGGTTACAATTACATGGGCAAGATAATGAATACATTTCTTATCAAGAATTGTAGCCTCCTGCTTTGTTTCCCCTTCTCATCCCTTCCAATCCTCCCCCCCTGCCACCTGCCCCCCCACCAAAGTTGTAAAGTTCATTTTCAATAAATAAATGGGCTAAAGACTTAAAGACAAACTTCTCTGAAAGGGAAAGTAGGATGGCCAATAGACACATGAAGAAATGCTCAACCTCTCTAGCCATAAAAGAAATGCAAATCAAAACAACATTGAGATATCATCTCACTCCAGTTAGAATGGCTAAAATCAAGAACTCTAATAACAACAGATGCTGGAGGGGATGTGGACAGAAGGGAACCTTACTGCATTGTTGGTGGGAGTGTGAACTTGTTCCACCACTTTGAAAAGTAATGTGGAGGTTCCTCAGAAGGCTCCACATAGAGCTCCCTATGACCCAGCAATCCACCTTTTGAGCATTTACCCACATGTTTACAAACAAGACGACACTAAAGCTACCAGCACGACTATGTTTATTACAGCACTATTTACTATAGCTAAGATATGAAACCAACCCCAGATGCCCCTCAATAGATGAATGGATCAAGAAAATGTGGTATATATACACAATGAATTCTATGCCTCCATCAGAAAGAATGACATTGTCCCATTTGTTAGGAAATGGAAAGGCTTGGAAAAAATTATATTAACTGAAGTAAGCCAGGCCCAAAGAAACATAGGTCCCATGGTTTCCCTTATTTGCAATATCTAGTATATGTCTGAGTCATGCAGAAAATGTCAGATAAGGTGATGTTAGGGAAATGAACCCTAAGATATGTATTCAAATGTTTTTTTTTTCTTTCATGCGATTGTTTCTACCACATTTATAAGATTATTTCTTTGTTGCTATGTATGTCCCTCCCCCACAGTATAACCCCTGCTTTCACTGTATTTGATGTCAAGACTCACAACCAACAACAACAACAACAAAAAGAAAACAGGATATTTGATGTCGGTATAATTTGTGGAGGGGAAGGGGAAAAAACAAATCGTTTAAATAGGGATACAGGTGGACCCATTGCAATAATGAGATGTACAAGTCTTTATGTTGAAACGAACTTTACAACTTTGGTGGGGGGGATGGGGCAGAGTGGGAGAGAAATGGGGAGGATTGGGTGGGGGGGAGGGGGGAGGATGGGAAGGGATGGGAAGGGGAAACAATGGAGGAGGCTAGAATGCTGGATAAGAAATGTACTCTTTATCTTGCCTATGTAATTGTAACCCCTCTGTACAGTATTTTCATAATTAAAAAGAGAAAGCTTCCTCTTTGCTCACTCAATGTGCTCCCTCATTACTCGCAATCTACCATTTGAGCCATGTCTGCAGCCTGGTTTTCAACAGTTATTTCTGCCTTTAAATCATGAGCCTCTAGATCTCAGCCTCCTATATAACAAGGACTACAAGTGTAAGCTACCCTCAGTACTCTCCCATGGAACAGGAATTTTATGGAGTTCGGTAAACAAGGCAATTATCTAAAAGTCTTATGGGAAGGATGAAGATGCATCTTGCCTTGGAATATGTCCAAGCAATGAGTATGCCCATTGCAATGAGTTTACTATAACAATTTTGTCTGTAGAATTTCTCTGTATTCTCTTGTATATGCCATATTACTTTTAGTCACTTTTTTGCCATTCCTGGTGCTTGAACTCAGGGCCTGGGCAGTCCTTGAGCTTCATTTGCTCAAGGCTAGCACTCTACCCCTTGAGCCACAGCGCCACTTCTGGACTTTTCAGAATATGTAGTACTAAGGAATCGAACCCAGGGCTTCATGCATTCTAACCAAGCGCTTTACCACTAAGCCACATTCCCAGTCAATGTAATTGCTTTTTATTATTATTTTTTCATTTTTGTTTTATGGGCTCATGACTAACTTAATTAGGTTCTCTTGAGAAAAGGAAATACATGTTATAATAATTTGTATTCCTCCTTCTTCCTCTTTTTGCCATGCACTTAATGTTCGGTCCTGGCTATCCAAAAGTTTTTTTTTTTTAGTCAGTTGTTGATGTTGTACTCTGTGCCTGGGCACTGTCCCTCAGCTCTTCAGCTCAAGGCTAGCACTCCACCACTTGAGCCACAACACCACTTCAGGTTTTTGGTGGTTAATGGGAGATAAGAGTCTCATAGACTTTCTTGGCCAGGCTGGCTTTGAACCATTGTCCTCAGATCTCAGCCTCCTGAGTAGCTAGGATTATAGGTGTGAGCCACCGGTGCGTGGCACATGTTTAATTCTTATTTATAGAGAATTAATAGATGGCTGAATTACTTTCTCTACTTGATTTCTTCCTGATAGCATATCTAAGGACAAGTTGTATGTGTGTGTGTGTGTGTGTGTGTGTGTGTGTGTGTGTGTGTGTGTGTGTGTGTGTGTGTGCGTGTGCACTAGGGCTTGAACTCAGGGCCTGTGCACAGTCTCTGAACATTTTTTATTTTTGGTCAGTCGTGTGGCCTGAACTCTGGGCCTGGGCACTGTCCCTCAGCTCTTCAGCTCAAGTTTAGCACTCTACCACTTGAGCCACAGCACCATTTCTGGCTTTTTCTGCTTATCAAACCCAGGGCCTCATGCATGCAAGACAAGTACTCTACCACTGAGCCACCTTCCCAGCCCCACCCCACCTCTGAACTTTTTTGCTCAAGGTAAGTGTTCCATCACCACACCTCTACTTCTGATCAGAGTCTCATAGACTTTCCTTCCCAGGCTGGCTTTGAACTGTGATCCTCACATCTCAGCTTCCTGAGCAGCTAGGATTATAGATGTGAGACAGTGGTACCTGTCTAAGGGCAAATTATTCCTTGTCTAGATTATTTCAGGGGTCATTTCAGTGCAGCAATTTCTCCTTATATTTTTCCAGCTTCCTGTTTACCAGTGTACCTGTCTTGTTGATTCTGCCTATGAACCAGGGCTTTGTTTAGACCACATAATTTTAAGGTTAAATCTAATGGCAGATTTCTTTGTCTTGATTATTTCAGGGGTCATTTCAGTGCAGCAATTTCTCCTTATATTTTTCCAGCTTCCTGTTCACCAGTGTACCTGTCTTGTTAATTCCGCCTATGAACCAGGGCTTTGTTTAGAACACATAATTTTAAGGTTAAATCTAATGGTAGATTTCATAAAGAATTTTCAGTATTTGTAAGTGCTGGGAAGATTTCCCATAGTGGCAAAGATGCCATTTGAAATGTTCATGTCTAGAATTCAGTTTCAAATAAAATCATAGGGCACGTTGTGAAAAACGATAGATTGGATATTTGAAGTATCAGTGGAAGCAAAGAAACTTCAACATTGGACATGCAGCCTTAGAAAGAAGTTGATGATAAAACGTGTTCTTTTAAATCTAATCAGTGACACATAATGGAAATGTAATAAAAGAGAAGTGAATGTTGATAAGAGAGTAATGTGACACAATAGTACTAATAGAAAAACACATTAAAGAACAACAGTTTTTCTTAAGGAAGCAAAATAACTAGAAAAGGTTGCTTCACTATTCATTTTAGTAATTACAGAAATACAATATTATTCTGCCTAGGAGGTTATTCATTTGTATGTTCTACACTGAACTTTTTTGAGCAATAAGTGCCAAGACATTAGAAAATTAAAGGAAAACAACTTGTAAGTTATATCATAGGGTGCGTACAGAGTATCCAGTCTTTATCATCTATGATGCTGTCATTAAGGTTATAAGTAGATGCTAGCTTTCTTATGGTTCTGGGAGGGTTCATCAGAGTGACCCCAGGGGATTACCCATTTTTTTGAAGTAATTCCTAAGTCATCAGAGAAAAGTTCTGTCTTGCTGAACAGAGTTATAATATTCTAATGCTATGAAAATCTAGGATCCTAAATGGAAATGGTTACCAATCCACCTGAATATTTACTTTTACCCAAACACTTCATTCCTTGATCATTCTTGGCCGTTTGCTATGTAATCCTTAAATGTGGATTTTTGTTGTTCTTAAAAGAATGGACGACTTTAAGAGATTAGATCTCCAAGATTAGATCCTTAGCTTTAAAGATTCCCATGGACTGTTTTATGGCTGTTGGCTATAGCAACTTATTTTCTTGCAGAGATGAAGCATCTGAATTTTGTTATCTCAATGATGCTGTCCTGGGAATATTATGATTGTGATGGAAATTTGAATGTATTCTCTATGTGGATTTGGATCTGCACCAAGGAGGTGGTAAGCCCTTCAGTTTCAAAGATGCTAGTACAGCAGGTTTAGATCAGTAGAGTTCCTTCTAGGAGAAATACCTGTTGCAAATGCAGTTTTACTAATTGAGATTTCTGGAGTAGGAAGTACAGAGATTCCTCTGATTCAATTCTTGCTTTGCCACTCAAACCCAGCTCCTGTCATTTCCACTCTCCTCTTCCCCAGTGATAAAGCTGTATATAGAAAACACTAAAACTTAGTCTTTACCAAATTATGCGGGCACCTCACAGGTTCTTTTTATTAAAATAAGTTATTTATTGTGAAAACACTGTACAGAGGAGTTACAGTTACATGAGCAAAGTAATGAGTACATTTCTTATCCAGCATTGTTGCCTCCTCCTTTGTTTTTCCACTACCATCCCATCCCTCCCACTTCCTCAACTATACCCACCACCCTCCCCCTCACCCCCCACTCCTGCCTAAATTATAAAGTTCATTTTTCGACATAGCATCTTGTACATCTCATTGTTGCAGTGGGTCAATCTGTATCCCTATTTGAACATTTGATCTTTTTCCCTTCCCCTCCCCAAATTATACCAACATCAAATATAGTGAAAACAGGGGTTATACCATGAACAAAGCAACAAAAATAATCATATGGCATCTTATAAATACGTTAGAAACAATAGCAAGTAAGAATAAACCACTTGTGTCCCTATCTTGGGGTTCATTTCACTTAACATCATCTTATCTGAGCTTTTCTGCTTATACCAGACATATACTAGTTATTGCAAATAAGGGAAATCATGAGGCCTATGTTTTTTGGGCCTGGCTTACTTCACTTAATATAATTTTCCCAAGTCTTTCCATTTCTTAACATTTGGGACAATGACATTCTTCCTGATGGAGGCATAGAATTCCATTGTGCATATATTCACATTTTCTTGATCCATTCACCTCCTGAGGGGCATCTGGGTTGCTTCCATATCTAAGCTATGGTGAATAATGCTACAATAAACATAGATGTGCTGGTAGCTTTAGTATGGTCTTATTTGTGATCATTTGGGTAAATGCCCCAAAGTGGGATTGCTGGGTCATAGGGGAGCTCTATGTGGAGTCTTTTGAGGAACCTCCATACTAATTTCCAAAGTGGTTGAACAAGTATACTCTCTGAGCAACAATGCTGCAGGGTTCCCTTCTGGCCACATCCCCTCCAGCATCTGTTGTAATTAGATTTCTTGATTATAACCATTCTAACTGGGGTGAAGTGGAATCTCAATGTTGTTTTGATTTGCATTTCTTTCATGGCTAGAGAAGTTGAGCATTTCTTCATGTGTCTATTGGGCATTCTTATTTCCTCTTCAGAGAAGTTTGTCTTTAAGTCTTTAGGCCACTTATTTATGGGGCAGATGTTTCTTTGAGGATTTGTTGTTGGAGGATTTAATTTTTTGAGTTCCAGGTATATTTTAGATATGAGACGCTTGTTCATTGTATGGCTAGTGAAGATTTCTCCCAATCTGTGCGCTTTCTCTTGATCTTGCTAGCTATGTCACTTGCCATGCAGAAGCTCTGCAGCTTTATGCAATCCCATTTGTCCAACCTTTCTTTGATTTGTTGTGTTTCTGGGTCCTTATTAAGAAAATTTCAGCCTGTGCCTAAGCTTTCTCCTATTCTGTCCTGTAATGTTTTCAGGGTGTCTGCTTTGACTCCAAGGTCTTTGATCCATTTGGAGTTGATTCTGGTGCAGGGTGATCTAGCTTTAGTTTTCTACAGGTGATTAACCAATTTTGCCAGCACCATTTACTAAAGAGGCTGTCTTTCTTCCATTCTATTTTTTTAGCTCCCTTATAGAACATTAGGTGGCTATAGGTCTTTGGGTTCATTTCTGGGTTTTCAATTCTATTCCATTGGTCCTGAGGTCTGTTCTTGTGCCAGTACCAAGCTGTTTTGATTAATATAGCTTTGTAGTAGAGTTTGAAATTTGGTATTGATATTCCTCCAGCAGTGTTCTTTCTGTTAAGGATCATTTTTGCTATTCGGCATCTTTTATTTTTCCATATGATATTTTGGATTGCTTCTCCTATTTCCTTGAAGAATGAGGTTGGAATATTGATAGGCATTGCATTGAATTTGTAGATAGCCATGGGATGTACTGCCATTTTCATGATGTTGATCCTTCTAATCCAGGAGCTTGGGAGGTTTTTCCACTTTCTAAGTTCTGTTTTGATGTCCTTTTTCAGGTTTTTAAATTTTTCATCATAAAGGTCCTTCACTTCTTTGGTTAATTCCTAGGTATTTTATTTTTTGTGGGGGTATTATGAATGGATTTGCTTTCCTGATTTCAGCCATGCTCTTCTCATTGTTGGCATACAGAAAAGCCATTGATTTTTGAGGGTTAATTTTATACCCTGCTACTTTGCCAAAGATTTAAATCAGGTTGAGTAATTAGGTAATCCATAGGATTCTTTAAATACAAGATTATGTCGTCTGCAAAGAGGGAGAGTTTTACTTCTTCTTGCCCTATTTGGATCCCCTCAATGTTTGTATCTTGTCTTATTGCTGTAGCTAGGCATTCTAATACTAGATAAAAGAGAAGTGGAGAGAGTGGACATCTTTGTCTTTCCTGAATTTAGAGGAAATGTCTTTAGTTTTTCACCATTGAGTATAATGCTGGCTGTAGGTTTGTCATATATAGCCTTTATTGTATTGAGGAATGATCCATGGATTCCTAGCTTTTCCACAGTCTTCATCATAAAGGGCTGTTAGATCTTGTCAAGTGCTTTTTCTGCATCTATTGAGAGAGCCCTGTGGTCCTTATCCTTGCTCTTGTTGATGTGATGAATTATATTAATTGTTTTGCATATATTGAACCAGCTTTGCGTCCCTGAAATGAATCCTGTTTGATCATGGTGTATGATTTTTTGGATGAATCGTTGAAGTTGATTGGCCAAAATTTTGTTGAGAAGTTCTGCATCAATGTTCATCAAAGAAATGGGTCTATAGTTCTCTTTCTTTGATGATGCCCCTGCCTCGTTTAGGAATGAGGATTATGATGGCTTCATAGAAAGAGTTCAGCAGTGAACTTTCTCTTTCAATTTCATTGAAGAGTTGGAGGAGTATTGGTGTGAGTTCTGTTTTAAAGGCCTTTTAGAATCCCGCTGTAAATCCATGTGGTCCTGGGCTTTTCTTAGATGGGAAGTCTCTTATTGTTGTTTCTATTTCAATGCTTGATATGGGTCTGTTAAGTTGGTTTAAATCATCTTGGTTTAGTTTTGGCATGTGGATATTTGCTAGGAAAAGGTCCATTTCTTCCAGTTTCTCAAACTTATTAGCATAAAGGTTTGAGAATTATTCCCTTGTAATGTTCTGAATCTTGGTTGTTCCTGTGGTGATGTTTCCATTCTCATCTCTGAGTTTGTTTATTTGGTTGTGTTCTCTTCTTTTTCTGACAAGATTTCCTAAGGGTTTGTCAATTTTGTTAATTTTTTCGAAGAACCAACTCTGTTTTGTTGATTCTTTCTATGGTTTTCTTGGATTCTAATTCATTTATTGATTTAATTTTAATTATTTCTTTCTGTCTCCTGGATTGGAGTTTATCTTCCCGCTCTTTATCAAGGAGGTTCAGATGTCTCATTAAATTGTTGGTTTCAGATCTCTCCAATTTGTTGATGTAGGAACTCAGAGCTATAACCTTGCCTCTGAGTACTGCCTTTGCTGTGTCCCAGAGGAGCTGGTAATTTGAGTGTTCATTTTTGTTCAATACCATGAACATTTAAATTTCCTTTCTGATCACTTCCATGACCCACTGGTCATTCAACAGTGTATTGTTCACTTTCCCTGTGTTACAGGACTTTCTTTGGTGGCTTTTGTTATTGAGTTCTAATTTTATTCCCTGTGGTCTGAGAGCATGCAGGGCATAACGTCAATGTTTCTGTATTTGGACGTTTGCATTGTAACATAAAATGTGGTCTATTTTGGAAAATGTTCCATATGCTGCTGAGAAAAATGTGTATTCTGATGCAGCTGGGTGAAATATTCGGTAGATATCTGTTAAATCCAGTTGATCTATGCAGTTCTTTAGATCTGCGGTTTCTCTGTTGAGTTTTTGCCAAGCTGATCTATCTAGTGGGGATAGTAGTATGTTAAAGTCCCACAATTAATGTTTTTGGATCTATGGGAGATTTTTCACTAATTTTAATTTGAAGTATATTTTATCTGATATTAGGATTGCAACTCCCACTGGTTTAGGGGCAGTTTGCTTGGTAGATTTTATTCCAGCCTTTCACTTTCAAACTATATTTTTTATGGGCAAGGTGTGAGTCTTGAAGGTAGTAGATAGAAGAATCTTGCTTTTTTATTCAACTAGACAGTCTATGTCGCTTAAATGGAGAGTTAAGTCCGTTAACATTAAGAGCTAGGACTGAGAGGTGTTTGGTTGTTATCCACCTTCTTGGGGACTGAGACTACTGGGTTCTTCCTAAGGTTCTTAGATTCTTAGTTTGGGTTCAATTTCTTGGCCTTTACTGTGGTCTTGTTGGTTTTCTATGTTTAGGACATCTTTAAGTATCTTTTGTAGGGCTCATTTGGTGGAGATATATTGTTTCAGTTTTTCTTTGCTATGGAAGGTTCTTATTTGACCTTTGGTTATGAAGGAGAGTTTAGCTGGGTACAGTACTTTTGATTGATAGTTGTATGTCTTTAGGGCATGGCATACAGCATTCCAGGCTCTTCTTGCTTTGATTGTCTCTACTGAGAAATCTGAGGTGATTCTAATTGGTTTCCCTTTATAGGTGATTGATCTTTTCTCCTTGACAGCTTTAAGGATCTTTTCCTTGGTCTGAATTGATCCTGTGGGGATTATAATGTGACAGTGGGATGTCCTGTTCTGGTCTGGTCTATTTGGAGTTCTAAAATCTTCTTGTATCTGAATAGGCCTATCTTTTTGCATGTTTGGGAAGTTCTCTGCTAGGATCCTGTTAAACAAATTTCCTAGACCATTAACTTCTGTCTCTAGGTGTTCCTCTGCACCCATTATCCTCAGATTAGGCCTTCTGATGATGTCTTCCAAATGTTGAATAGATCTATCATATTTCTTGGATTTGTCTTGGATGGTTGTATGTTCTTTCTCTATAATATCTAGGCTGTCTTTAGTCCCACACATTCGATCTTCTGCATGGTCTAACCTACTGTCAAGACTTTCTATTTTGTTTTTTATTTCTCTTCTTTCTAATTGGTTGGCTTTTATGGCTTCCCATTCTTTGTCGGAGCTTTGTTTTAGATCATGTATGGACTTCTTTACTTCCTTAATTTGGTGTTTAGGGTTTATTCTGAAATCCCTTAGTTGATTGGTTATGGTTTCCTTGGACTCCCTTTCCTTCTGTCGGGCTCCATTTAGCATTCCCTTTGTGGTCTCCCTGAATTCCTTCATCTGTCTGTTTATGGATTCCATGAATGCCTCTATTGATCTTTGTCTATTCTCATCCCGCTCAAAATTCCTGTATTACTCTTTGATTAGCTTCCTTAAGCTAACCCAATTGACTGTTCTCAGCCTGCCCACACAATTTCTGTGTTTCTCTTTGACTGTTCTCAGCCTGCTCACACAATTTCTGTATTAATTTTCGAGTAGTTTCCTCTCGCTCACTAAATTCCTCTAGTAATCTTTGGTTTGCCTCCTCTTGTTCCCTATCACACTCACACTGTGTCCTTTGCAGGCTTTCAGTCTTTTCATTTACCATGTTTATCACTAGTGTTTGTAGATATTTTGGGGAACTTTTCTTTGGATTATTCATTAACTGTTCTGTCACCTGATTATCATGAGTGGGAGTTGAGATACCCGGACTTGCCATTTTTCTTGTGTTTCTCCGACTTGTTCTGCCCAGTTGGTATGAAAGTAACACCAATTTTGTGTAGAACACTATTTTAAGGCAAGCATCAACCAGAGTCCTGCAGTTGCACAGTCAAAATGGCTGCAGACCCAATCTAGTTTAACAGGTACAACTATTCCACATGAAATGATTATGGATTAATGGACTAAGATCATCAAAAGGGATTCAGAAAACCATAAATTATTAGGTTTAGGAGGAATTGTGGGGAAATATAGGATTCAAAGGAAGTGGAGAGGTAAAAGGAGAGTTAATTTAACCAAGTCCTAATCTCAGCGAGGGAAATGGATTGGACAGAATGATTGGAGAGAGATTAAAAAAAAAACAAGAAAAAATGGAAAAACAATTTAAATTTAAAAAATGAAGCACTTAAAAATTATGTAAGGATAAGGAAATGATATTGAGAGAAGAAATTATAGGATGAGAGGAGGGGAGAGATAAAAATGAAAAATGAAAAAATAAAAATTCTTAAAATTGGAATACTTGTATATTATATAGGTATAAACATATAATACTACTATTAAAGAAGTTAAGCCTAATAGCTTATGAATTGAGTAATAAATTTCTGGATTAAGTATGTACACAATGGGGAATAAGGTCTAATAATCAATGATGGGTATATATCTGGGGATGAGCAGAACAGCAATTAAAATCACAAAAAAAAGAAAGAGAAAAAAGAAAAAAATGAAAAAAAGGACCAACAGGTCAAAAGAGATTTAAAAAAAAGTACACAGACACACACATATATACACCTAAAATAAAAATTATGAGAGAAAAAAGTAGAAAATAAAAATAAAAAAGTAGTAAAAAGAGTTCTTTGATTTTTTTTGGGGGGGGATGGGAAGATCTTGTATCTCCCCTATGTCTGTAACCAGTCTCTTGGTGGAGTCTCTGGTTTGCTTGTGGTGTTTTGTTTTCCTGTGGCTTGATTGGTTTCTTAAGTCAGTTTGAGCAGGTAGAATAATGCTCTGCATTACCCAGGAGTTTGTGATGCTCCTCCCAGGCTAGTTCAGTGGGAGAGAGATCTGCTTTGAATATCACAAAAGAGGGAGATGGTTGTTTCCTTTAGTTTGGTGTTGCTGTGATTAGGCTAGGTCCTGGGTAGGGTTGAGGCCTATCAGCAATTAGTAGCTTTTCCCTGAGGGGCTAGGTCCTGAGACACTCACCGAGCCTAGTCTGGAGCCATTCTCAGGGTTTATGGTTACTGAGTTTCAATTGTTTGTCTAGGCTGCAGTTGGGAGGGGCAGCCTCTGGCTCTGTTAACCCAGTGAAGAAAATCTCTCCTCCAGGGGTGGCGCTTTCTATGTCTGGGCAGGGTGACTTTCCCCTAGGTGGAGATCAGGTTCCTGTGACCTGCTAATAGCTCTAATTGTTTTCTTCCAATGCCTGGGTTGGAGCTGCTGCTCTGTCACTATCAAAGATGGAGATCTTCTCCAGTGGTGGGGGAGGAGCTGCCTTCCCACCATGGCCCCTTTAGAAGGAGTGAGGACATCAGGGTTCTACTCACGCCAGAGTCTTGGTTCCTGGGCTGTCCCTGGTCTGCGATCAGCAGGATGAAGATTTCTGCTCCTTGTAGAATCTGCTTACACACCACGTCTGGTACCTTTGTCTGGGACTTTCTCTGTTGCTATGGTGGCTGTGGTCACTGCAGCAGCCACTGCAGCCACGGCTACTGGCAAGTGATGAGATCTGTCTCCTTGACCAAGCTGCCTGGATTTTTCCTCTCTGGCTAAACTCTCTGTACTGTAATGGCACACTTGGTGTGATTCTCTAGCCTAGAACTGTTCACTGGAACACTAAAACTGCTTTCTATGCCATCTTCCTCTGATCTCTCACAGGTTCTTTTATCATGACTTCTATGGGAAATTCGTGCTTAGAGCTGTCTTCTGTCTTTTCATCAGTGCTTTTATCAAAATTCTTTTTTGTTGTTGTGTTGTTGTTTGTTTTGCTGGTCCTGGAGCTTGAACTCTGGGCCTAGGCATTGTCCTTGAGGTCCTTTTTACTTAAGGCCAGCACTCTATCATTTGAGCCACAGCACCACCTCTGGCTTTTTCTCTATGTAGTACTGAGTAATCAAACTCAGGGCTTCATGCATGCAAGCACTCTACCACTACGCCACATTCTTTACCCACCACTTCAAGCTTTATTGGAGTTAAGAGTCTCATGGAGTTTCTTTCCTAGGCTGGCTTCAAACTGTGATTCTTAGATCTCAGCCTCCTGTTTAGCTAGGAGCCACCAGCACATAGCTACATGACTTATTTGTATGTGTGTGTGTGTATGTATGCATGTGTGTGTGTGCACACATGCTAGTAATTTGATCTTAGGCCTGGGCACTATCCTTTAGCTTTTTTAGCTCAAGGCTGGGACTCTACCACTTGAGCCACAGATCCACTTCTGGCTCTTTGGTGGCTAATCAGAGATAAGAGTCTCATGGACTTTCCTGCTGGGCTGGTTTTGGACCAAGACTCTCATATCTCAGCCTCCTGACTTGGATTGCAGACCTTTGTTCAAATCCCAGCAGTAACGGATTTTCCCTGGCCACTCCAGCCTAAAGTGTTCCCTTCTGCCTTTCAAAGCCTGTATTGTTTGTGTCACTGATTGTTATTTAATTATGCATTATTTTGTATCGTTAATCTTTAATGTGACTATGTCATTTCTTACCATAGAAAATTTAACTTCTTCCAGAGTAGAGATCTTTCTGTCTATATTGAACCAACATTACTCTGCGTGTAATAGTGGTTCAGTAAAAATTTTGTCATATGAATGAATGATTATGAAATTCAGAGTTCAAGAATAGAACCAACTCTGTTAAACTATATAAAAACAAAATAAGACTGCCACCTGAAAACATTCTTCCCATTTGCAGTGTTATTTCTACACCATTTAGAGTTTCCAGTTTCAGCCAACTTTTATGGTGTGTTTCATTTCAGTTTATTTCCCCTCTTCAGCACCTCCCTTCTAGTGACCCCTGCCCCACTCCCAAACTCTTACACATTTGGTTTCTTTTAAATCTCCCATGATTCCATCACTAACCTCCCTGGGTGGCTTAGTTCATCACTCTCCTTCACACCACCCCATTTCCTCTACCTCTCTTACTATGTCCATTTGAAAGTATGATTTTAATAACTGCCCAATAGTATTTCTACCATCCCATTAAAAAATGGATACTAGATATAGAAATGCAAATTAGAAATACATATTATTCTTTCTGCCTAAGATTCAAAAGAATAGGTCTAGTCACTGGGAGGAAGGGGTTGCAGGGAATTCACACACACATTTGGCTGAGGTATAAATTAATAGTTTCTTGATGGGTAAATAATCTGGATTTTCATGCAGTATATTTGTTTCTAAGTTGAAAAGATATTTTAATTTATTTTGTTTTGTTTCATTTTGTTTCCTTCATACTTGTTGCCTGGGGCCTTTAACTGCTTCCCTGGAGCAAAACATAAGGCTTGGGAAATTCAAATATACCTATTATATTCAAATAGACTTCATATTATTTTTAAGATCTCTGTTGGCCTCTAATGAGGACTGAATGCATTTAAGTCAATACAGAAACAAAATCATTGTTTGGAATGTAAAAGAGGATAATGCCAGAATTTGATAATAATTCTTCCATTTTACAGAGTGATTATGTGACCAACAGTATGACATTAGGAAAGGGGTACTCGTGGGCAGTATGGTTATCATGTAAGTAGTTGCTTTGTGAAGGTTACTATAAATTGTAACTTTTATACCTAGACATTATTTTCTGACTCTGTTTACAACAGAAAGACAAAATAGCTGCCCCTCTAATCTTCCTCCAGGCTTTAAAACTGTTGTAGTTGAGCATAGTTGCTTATGCCTATAATTCCTGCTACTCAGGAGGCAGAAATTAGAGGGATCAGGATCATAGGACAAAGGCAACTGAAGCAAAAAGTGAGACCTCACATCTCAAAATAAGCTGGGCATAGTGGCACATACTTGTTATCTCAGTTATTGAAGCATAAAAAGGAAGATCAGCCCACCTATATGGGAGGAGACATAAATAGGAGGATCATAGTTCAGGCTGGTCTGGACATATATACAAGACAGAACTGTCTTCCAACTCTATAAAGTAAAACAGGCTGGAGATAGAGCTCAAGTAGTAGACCACCTTCCTTGCAAGGCCCTAAATTCAAATGCAAATACCACATTTAAAAATCCTTCTGGAATAAAGATGCTATAAAGGACAAGGCCTTGACTATTTTCTGTTTTCAATATTTTAACCAGAAAGATGCGCTATATGGTACTAGGTACCGAGGGAATTCAGGTAGTCTGCATTTATAACCAAATCTGCATTAGAGAGAGGCACTTCATAATTAGTTTTTCACTATATAATGCTTAATGTTTGTATTAGATATGTTTTAAAGAGTTATTATACTTCTTTGAAAAATCAATCTCAAGCATTAAACTAGAACCACTTACACAAAACAGTAGAGAAGAAAGTTGGTGCTAGCTCTCTCTGTTCAGTTCTGTTGACAATGCCTCAGTCCTTGGCTTTTGTCTTTCCCCACCTCTCAGAGAACAAGTCAAGGAGAGTCCAGGGATCCCATTACTCAGAAAGAGGCAGTCTGGTTCTACTTTGCCATGGATTCGAGAAAGTACCCTTAAAGTTTACTTGGAGCCCGACTTCAACATATTTGTAACTACAAAGGTGGGAAACCAGGGATGTGTGCTGCTTTCGGTAATGGAGCTCCTGAGCTGCCTTCTCATCTCCTCCATTTTCCACAGCTGTTTTCAAGATTTTTCAGATGTTGCAAACAAGAGACCTGTCTATGCAGTAATCCTTCTGATGTTTCTTTCTCTGGTAGGTGTAAAAGTTGCCTTCAGTTTCACTTCCAAAGTCAAGACTGTGCTCCAAGATTTTTCCCAGGCAAGTGATCTCTGTGCTCCCTATACATTTAGTGAATAGATACTCTGATGCTTCACCACAATTCTACTATTCTCATGCTACTTACCTCTTATTGGTGCTAGTCTATGCAAAAAATTTTAAACTCCACAAGTTTTTCCATTTCCTAACAAATGGGGCAAAAACTTGGAAAAAATTATATTAAGTGAAGTAAGCCAGGCCCAAAGAAACATAGGTCCCATGGTTTCCCTTATTTGTAATATCTAGTATATGTATGAGTCAAGCGGAAAAGGTCAGATAATGTGATGTCAGGAAAATGAACCGTTAGATGTGTATTTTAATGTTTTTTTCTTTCATGCATGTGTTTCTAACGCATTTATAAGATTATCTCTTTGTTGCTTTGTATGTCCCTCCCTCACAGTATAACCCCTGCTTTCACTATATTTGATGTCAGTATAACTTGTGGAGGAGATGGGGAAAAACCAGTTGTTTAAGGATACAGGTGGACCTGTTGCAACAATGAGAAGTACAAGTTGTCATGTCCAAAACGAGCTTTACAACGTCGGTGCGGGGGGGGGGGCGGGGGGAAGGGGGGGAAGGAGAAGGATTGGGTTGGGGGGGGAGGGGGGAGGCTGGGAAGGGATGTGAAGGGTAAACAAAGGAGGAGGCTGCAATGCTTGGTAAGAAATGTACGCATTATCCTGCCCATGTAATTGTAACTCCTCTGTACAGCATGTTCACAAATAAAATAAAATTAAAAAAAATTTAGAACTCTCACTTCAAGTGACAATAACAAGAGGAATTACAATAACTGCTCCTTCTGGATGATTTTTATGGACTATAAACAGACATGTCACTTACACTTACTATGCTATTGTAGGCCAGGCTGGTCTGGACATCTTAATAGTTTATTGATATTATGTCAACCTAAGACATACAAAAACTTAAGAAAAATGTTAAATCTCTTTTTTTATATCTCATTCAGTAAGATGGAAACTTCATTGCCTTTATAGGTTTCCTGTTTTCCCTAACATTGTCCTTGTTATATCTCCATATTCTTTTTCTTAACTTCATTCTCTTTCATCAATAATTTCAAATGTTCTCCAAAGTAACTGTTTTGGTTTTCCCAATTGCTGTCAGAAAATCCTTTATATTTTCCAAGTTGTTGTGCTTTTAATAGCTGATCACAATGCTTTTCTCTATCACAGGTACAGGTGATGTGTCGGATGTAGGCTTAGGGAAGTGAGGCTATTACAGTTTGAATTTGCCTATTCAGGATGGCATATGGGACAAAAGGTATTACTGTAGGGGGGAAGGGTCTTCTTGACTGTTAAGGCCCTAGACTGTGTGAGAAAACTAAGCCAGGAAATTGACCCTTTACTAAAAACAAAGGTAGGCCGTAGAGATAGACCTTAAAACATATTTCATACATACTTCCACCCTATCTCATACCCTGCCTAATTAGAATGGTGCCTGCCATGCTACATTGTGCATCCAACCCTATGATTGATTGCATCCTTCTTCAAGGGTGTAGATGTCTCGGTATGCATATTGTGTATCTTCCTGTAGCTATCTTTGTAATAATTCTCCTGTAACTATCTTTGTAGCAACCCCCAGCTTCAAGGATGCAGGGGCATATGTCATTATGTTTCTAGAGTGTACAACCCCCACTTGCTTCACCATTTGTGCCTTTATAAGCTAAGCCCTATTTCTGGTTAAGGGTCACAGTTTCAGCTCCCGAGTTTGTGCTGTGTCCCTGGCTGGTCAGTTTGCTGCACTCTAATAAAGCTCCATGCTCCCGACTTTGCTCTCCATGGTGGATTCTTTCTGCCCTGCCCCTCACCCCCTGTTACTTACATTACCACATCTGTGAAAGGTATGGCAGGAACCTGAGCTAGTAGCAAGTAGATGGTATCTCTGTGGGATGCAGTGATCTCATCAGAGTTCTTGTTTTCAAGGAACAGTTTGAAAAAGAAAACCATAGCATGGCTATATAGCTTTTAGCTGCTGCTCATTCTGATTATTTGATTGGGCAGCAACCCTCTGTTGGGAAGAGCTGAGCAGCTAAACCAAGTCATGCTCTGTGTGTCTTACCTCTTATTCCATATTATTAAGATCATCTCCAAAGTAAAGCTTTTAGGCTGTCCTAGGAAGCATTTGTCTGTAACTTTCTTAGCCAAAGAAACCTGCTTCTGTGTAACTTCTTCAGTATGATGGAGTATATTTCTGTTCCCCTTATGGAGACCTTTCTTCCCTCCACTATTGTGAATTTTATATTTGACTATAATCCTCCCACCCCCTTTCTCCTGTTTCCTTTTCTCTCCCTTTCTCTTTCTCCTTCTCTGTCTCTCTGTCTCTGTCTGTCTGTCTGTCTTTCTTTCTTTCTTCAGTACTAGGGTTTAAATTTAGGACCTTGTACTTGTTAACTTTTCTGCCAGTACTGGCCTCAAACCTTAATCCTCTGAATTTCAACTTCCTGAGTAGCTATGATTATAGATGTGTGAGCCAGTGGTTTTCTGCTAGAGTTGATTATAATTCTTTATCATGCATTCTATCCATGGTGTTAAAATTGTAGTCAGAAATTTGTGTGTGTGTGTGTGAAAGCGTGCACGCACATAGTGCTAGGGATGGAATCCAGGGCCTTTTTGTACATGCTAAGCACACACTCTACAAAATGGAGATACAATAGCCCCAAATGTGATTCGATTGTATGTGTGTGTGTGGTGGTGTGGTTGGATTTTGTGTGTGTGTGTGTGTGTGTGTGTTGGTATGGGGCTTGAAGTCAGGGCATAGGCACTGTCCCTTAGCTTTTCCATTCAAGGCTCTTGCTCTGCTACTTGAGCCAGTTCCACTTCCAGCTTTTTGGTGGCTAATTGGAGATAAGCCTCTCCTGGATTTGTCTGTGTAAGCTGACTTTTAACTGTGATCCTCAGATCTCAGCCTCCTGCATAGCTAGGATTGCAGGTGTCAGCCACTGACCCAAATATGTTTTTCACCTTAAAGTCAAGGATCAAATTACAGGTACTTATATAGACAGTTTGATTTGTAGGCCATTGATATGGACACATCCTACAGAATGTGGTGGAATGTTAAGCTCTTATTTGCAAAAATTGAGATTTCAGGTATAAATAAACTCACTGCTGCCAATGGCAAGAGAAAAAGTGAGTCTCCCTAGAAGTCAAGTCAACCTAACTACAGGTCAGCAGCAGGGCTTGAGGTACTCCTGATCCCTCCCCTGCTGGGCTCACAGTTCTTCTCTCAAGTTCTGCTGGCAAACAGAGGGTTCCCGAAGCAGCCTGCCCACACTGGCCACCATCACTGGCAGTTGTATAAACAAAGCACAACTACTTAAAAATGAAAAACTTGGGGCTGGGAAGGTGGGTCAGTGGTAAAGTGCTTGCCTTGCATGCATGAGGCCGTGGGTTCGATTCCTCAGCACCACATAAGCAGAAAAAGCTGGAAGTGGTGCTTTGGCTCAAGTGGTAGAGCACTAGCCTTGAGCTGAAGAGCTGAGGGACAGTGCTCAGGCCCAGAGTTCAGGCCCCATGACCAACAAAAAAAAAAACCCTTTATGTTTCAAAGGTTCCTCTTAGCTTAAGAGATTTAGCTAGCCAATCAATCCTTCCCTCAATCATTCTGCAGCACTAGCCCCTTCAAGATTTTAATCTTGTGCCCTGGCTGCCTCTGTATTGTTAAACTGGAACCTAACATTGGATGGTTTAATTGCCCTTCTTTGTTCCCCTCAGACTCTGTTCTGTCCTTGAGGTGTGCAGATCAGAGCTGCTTATGTAATTTCACCAATGAATGAGTCTTCTGTTTCTCTATATTCAGAAACTAACCTTGTCTCTGTTCCTTTCTTGACCATGCCCAAACCTTGTTGCCAGTCAGAGTTGGTACTGCTACTATTTAGTTTATATCCTACCTATCATTCTATAGCCAGATTTAGCCAGAAAACATTCTTTACTAGTTGTCTGTTAGTTAGGGTAGGTCTCATAGGCTGTGTATATAATGCTCATGGAGAGTATGGGTACATATCCTGAACTTGTCAGTGTAGTGTTCTGGAAAAAAAACACATTTTATTAAGAATATTCACTAAAATGTTTAAGTAAGACAATCAACTTACTTGTAAGATAATTAATTCTATATACTTTACCAAATGGAAGACGTATTAAACAGGTTTCTTAATGAAGAGGACTTATGAAATATTGTTAAACTGGAGTTTTAACTAAGAAACAGTATTTACATTGCTAGTCAGAATTCTTAGCCTGAGCTGAAAAAAAATCACTCAGTTTAGTGTAGTAGGGTTGGGGGTTGGTAGTCACTATAATAGACTCTACTTGTGTTCGGTTCTTTGCCTGCCTCCCTTGAAAGGTCTTGCGGCTCAACATTGAAAGAAACCTTTTTATCACTATGAAGGACTATTGACACAAGAAAAATGAAATCATCTAGGCACCAGTGGCTCATACCTGTAATGCTGGCTACTTAGGTGGCTGAGATATGAGAATTGTTATTCAAAGCCAGCCCTAGTTAGGAAAGATTGGGAGAATCTTATCTCCAATAAGTTACCCCCCAAAAAAGCCAGAAGTAGAACTGTGGTTCAAGGGGTAGACTGCTAGCCTTGAGCAAAAAAATCTCAGGCCCTGAATTCAAGACCCAGGACCCCCCCCCCACATACACACAACTTCAAATCGGGCACCAGTGGTTCATACATATAATCCTAGCTACTTACAAGGTGAAGATCTGAGAATCAAGGTTCAAAGGCATCCAGCCAGATAGGAAAGTCTGTGAAACCACCAAAAAGCTGGAAGTAGAGCTGTGGCTAAATTGGTAGATCACTGTCCTTGAGCACAGAACCTCAGGGACAGACAGGACCCAGGCCCTGAGTTCATGGAGTTCATGTCCCAGTTACAGGGAGTGCACACACACACACACACTTCATCAGCATATAGACTAAAATTGGAATGATGCAGAGTAGTTTAGCATGGCCCCTTCATGTAAAAAAACACATTTATACTTCGCTTTTATGAAAGTACTACTCCTTTTTGTTTGTTTTTGCTGGTACTGGGGTTTGAACTCAAGGCCATTGTACATATTTGCTTGGCTGGTTTGCTCAGCTGGTATTCAACCATTTCTAGCATTGTTTTGCTGGTTAATTGGCAGTGGATTCTCATGGGTTTATCTGCTTGATCTGGCTACAAACCATGACCCTCAAGGTCTTAGCCTCCCAAGTAGCTAGGACTGATTACAGGCATGAGCCTTGGGTGCGTGGCTCTGTTTAATTAACTAATTATTTATTGCCTGGTTCTATTTTTATTTTTTGTGATGTTCAAATAAAATTAATTTTTTATTGGTCAAAAACTGTCTTTTTTTCAGACATTTGTTGTACTGTTTGGGGGCTACCCAGAGGGTCCAACTCCAAGAGAACTTAACTTGTTCTTTAGGATGATATCAACATCATTAAGGGAATATCTCACTAAAGTTCACTTACTCCTGGGTAGAACCTTTTTGACCATCTATATTGGGCTCCACTCACATCATACAATTAGGAAGAAAAATCATCAATTCTTTTTTTTGGGGGGGGGAATCATTTGTGGGGCTTGAACTTGGGGCCTATACACTCTTCCTGAGCTTTTCTGTTCAAGGCTAGTACTGTCTTTGAGACACAGCTCCAATTCTGATTTTCTTGTGATTAATTGGACTTTCCTGCCCAGGGTAACTGTGAACTGCTATCATCAGATATCAGCCTCCTGGGAAGCTAGGATTAAAGGCATGCGCGCCCAGCGCATTCATAATGAAGTATATTTGAAGTGTGTGTTTATTGAACAAGACTTTTCCTTAGACTCTAACATTGTCTCTGAAGTACAAATCAGTGGTGTCTAAAGCATATAACCAGATATGAGGCCAAAATTCATCTCTCCAAAATTGTTCTGACCTGCCTACCAAAGGTCCAAGCAGCTTAAGTCACATTTTATGGTAGGGGTATCTGTGTATCTGTGTCTGTGTGTGTCTGTCTATATGTCTGTGTCAGTCCTGAGGCTTGAACTCAGACTTGGGCTTTTTTTTTTCTGAAGGCTAGTACTCTACCACTTGAGCCACATGTCTACTTCCAGCTGGTGATTAATTGGAGATAACAGTCTCGTGGAATTTTTGGTTTAGGCTGGCTTGGAACTATGATCCTTAGATCTCAGCCTCCTGAGTAGCTAAGATTATAATGTGAGCCATTGGTGCCCAGCTTTTTATGGTTTTTAAAACATCAATTAACAAGAAGGAGCAGGGTAAAAGAAGAAACTACCAGGCCACCCACTAGTGCCTGGTGCCAGACTTAACATTTGATACGTGTTCCTATTCAAGGTCCATTCTTCAACAACATATCATCTACTCTGTGACAGACACTGTACTAGATGGGCATCGGTGGTGGTAAATAAGGCAGATAGGGTCCCTGAATTTAGCTTAGCCCACTTGCCTGGATCAGGCTTGCACTAAAAGTTTAAATTGCATCATTTATCTTTCTAAAAATCTACATTCCATTCACAAAAGTAGAAAAGGTTCTTCTCATTTTAGAAAGGAAGAAAGTAGAGAACAGGCTAATGTGCTGAAAGTCACACAGCTAAAAGTAATGAAGCAGAGTTTGGTCTTTTGCACCTGGGTCTGCTTCTCAACCCACTGGCAGTATTGTCCCTAAAGTATCATATGGCAATATGAAATTCTGCTGTTAGAAATGAGGTAAAATAAATCCATGATATTTATTGGAAGACTTTATATCAAGAGATTTCAGAAAACCAGTTGCTGATGGATCACACCTGTTAATCCTAGCTACTCATGAGGCTGACATCTGAGGATCATGGTTGAAAGCCAGCCTGGGCTGGAAAGTTCATGAAACTTTTTTATCTCCAATTAACCACCAGAAAACCGGAAGTGGTGCTGTGGCTTAAAACAGTAGAGTGCTAGCATCGAATAAAGAAGCTCATGATAGCACTCAGGTCCTGAGTTCAAGCCCCGTGACTCACCAAAAAGAGATTGCAGAAAACCTCTTTAAACACTAGCTTATGCAAATTAATGACCACATGATATATAGTATAAACAATCTATTTGTGTGATTTATGAAAGTACAACTTAGATTTTTGCCAATAAAGGATCTCTTAATCCCCCAGATTTAATTGTAACTTTATGGACAGAAAATATGAGTAAATACTGCAAAAATTTACTTCTTAGGGTTAGAATTCCTAAAGTTTAGAAACATGGTGATTCTGTGAATCCTCTTTACTTAATTTTCCATGCAGAAATCCTGACTTCAGTTTTAGAAGGTAAATAGTTCCTCATATCATTTTATATCTTCTGAGAGGATTGTATGCTTTTCTTTTCTTTTTTTTTTTTTTGCATGGTACTGAGGCTCGAACTCAGGGCCTCACATTCACAGCTTGCTTGCTTGCTTGGCTAGCACTCATCACTTCAGTCATGCTAGTTAGTTGGAAATGCAGTCTTTCAGACTTTCTTGCCTGGCTTGCTTTGAAACCTTTGAACCTTGATCCTCCAGGTCTCAACTTCTTGAGAAGCTAGGATTACAAGCATTGATGCCCAACTTACATGCTTTTTTTTAAATTGTTCGTGGGGCTTGAACTCTTGACCTGGGTGCTATCCCTCAGCTCTTTAGATCAAGGTGAGCACTCTACCACTTGAGCCACAGACCACTTCTGGTTTTCTGGGTGGTTAATTGGAGATGAGTCTTGTGGACTTTCTTGCCCGGATTGGCTTTGAACCAGTCCTCAGATCTCAACCTTTTGAATAGCTACAATTACAGGCATGAGCCACTGGTGCCCAGCTTTCCATGCTTTTTGTGTGTTCTTTTGTAGACTGGTATTGCTAGACATATTTAACTCCTTGCATTTTTTCCAACTATAAGCAAAATTTATACTGCCTTTTCATCGTGGCAGAAGGTCACGCGTCCGTGTAGGGCAGCAATTCTCCATCCCACTGTAAACTGTTCAATGAATAACTGATTAAATAAAGTGAGAAGAGAGGGACAGCACTAAAGGATATTTAAGGAAAATATCTGTCTTCACTATTGACTTTTAATGTTAATATTTAAAGAAGAGATGTTTCAATGATAATAGGTTTTTCTTTCATTGTAATGATGTCATCTAGAAGTTATCTACCACTTGGGACTTCAGACTCTCCTTACCATATAATTTTAGAAGCAAATAGAGCCTCAGTCAAAGAGAATCCAAACAATTACACTTGATTCCTTTGGCTTTCACATTGTGGCAAAAGCAAAATGTGTACATATATTCATGAAATCTTTGAAGCAGTATGGTTTCAAAATTCTCTTTTATTTGAGAAAAAGGAATGAACACTAGAAATTTAATTTGAAAACAAAAGCATTACATAGATTTACTTCCATCATCATCTCCATTTGTATTATAACCTGAAAGCTAGAGAAACTCATCACCCAATTGTCCTACCTGTCTTCAATGAGGTCACAGTGTAGTAGAAAGACCCCTACTCAGGCAGGCTAGCCTACCTAGTCTTTTCCCACTGCAACAAAGTTGTTAGCAAGGAAAAAACTTTATTGGGAAAGTTCCTACACTGACCAGGCTTGGGAGCTGATACTGCCACCCTGAACAGCCCACAAGCTGGGGTTTTCAAAGACAAAATCCATGCAGTCAAGTCTGGTCACATGTAGGTGACCAATGGGATTGTAACACACGCAAAGGATTGTACAGTCGTACCATACCACACACAGGTGGCCAATGAGGTTACAGTTTGACTCATAATGGCTGTTTAAATGATTTCTTTGGTTTAAAATGGCTCACAGATTTAGTGGGCAAAAGGTGGGGTTTATGGTAAGCCCCTGGTGTTGTCAGTTTGATCCAGATTACAACCTGTTTTATTCAGTCAGTCTTTAACTGAACAATCAAGGGTGGTGTATTAGGTTGTTAAGGGAAGGGGGACCAGATGCATTTTTTTCATTCCATGAACTGGGCTGTCGGAGCCAAGATGTGGCCCTGTGATTAAGGTTGCCTTAGTCAGTACTCTTAAAAGTCAGTCAAAATGGAGTCTTTGCCTAAAAAGGCAAAGCTCACAATGGAATCATACCAGCTTGGGCTCCATCTCAGGGTCTACTTTAACAGCTCCACTACCGCCATAATCACTAGTTCCATTTGGCCCAGTGATAAAAGCAATGGAAGCTGCCATTTCATTTTGTAAATTTTGCACCTAGAATTTAGCACTCTGGAAGTAAGGTATGTGTGTATGACATACTTTTGTTCTATTTAATAAACTTCTCTCCTGCCTCTCTGTGATGTGGTAGATGTAAACTTGCTTATTGTTTCCGGAAAATAGATAACTCAGTCACTAGTGAAATTTACCAGTAGTATTAGCCACAGGTGGAAATGGATACAAGGTGAGCTGTTTTTTCGTTGCTAGTTTGATGTGTTCTTTAAAATATAAAAGGTGTTAAAGAGTCTGATGGTATGGAATAATTTTGTAGGAGGATCCTATGGTTCATTATCTTAGTTGTCCTTGAGTCAATTCCTTCACTCTTCTGCCAGTTCTATATCCTCTTGTTGTAGGGGGCTATATTGAGTTCTCAGGACCAGCATTTTTACTGCTCCAATTTTAAGACATACTCATACCATTTGCTACATACTTAAACTTTCTGGGGTTTGTCTTCTTCCCTTTTTTACTCTGATACAAACGTTTTAAGACAATCCTTACTTTTCAAATCCTTCCTTTTTTTTTGTTTTTTGTCTTCGATTTTTGTTTGTGTTTATTTTCTTTTTTTATTATGAAAATACTGTACAGAGGGGTTACAATTACATGGGTAAGATAATGAGTACATTTCTTATCAAGCATTGTAGCCTCCTCCTTTGTTTCCCCTTCCCATCCTTCCCATACTTCCCCCCGCCCCCCACCCAATCCCCCCCTTATCCAGAGACCTTTTTTCCCCCCAATTCCTTTCCCAAGGCTTTCTTTACTACCCTCCTCTTTTCCTGAGTTTCTTTGTGGCTTGTATTTAAAACTGCCCAATTTTTTCTTTGGCTTGTGGAACCTAGTTATTTCAGAACAGCCTAAAGGCACCACTGGGGTGGAGAAGCTTGTTAGATTTTAAGGCTAAGAGCAGGGCTGGGTCTTATTCCTCTTACTACCTTCATTGATAAAAATCTCTGAACACAAGGTACTGCTGTGATTATAGGGTAGATTTCCAGTCCCTATGCCCTGAAATGCCTAGGGCAAGCCAGTGATGTCCTTGCCCCCAATATCCACTGTGGGAGTAAAGAGGGTTACTGGATATCATCAAAAGAGTGTCCGTCCCACAAGATCTTAGTTTTAGCAGACTCAAAGCAGCTTTCCATCAGGAAGCAGTCTCAGGTGATTGAATCAGGAAAGAGTTCAGTCTACTTTAACCACAGTGGAGGTGATCCAGGTAATGATGCAGATTTCCCTCCAGGTGACTGTCAGGCTGTTGTTGAACTTTACCAATTAGCGTGTGCAGTACCAGCAGCAGGGTCTCTCAGTGGCTCCAAGGGACTGTCACACCTGATGCTGGGCTGTAAATTCCTACACAGACTGGTTAAGGATACATTACATAGACTTGGCAGGTTGTGGCCCCACTGGTTTTTAAGACTGTTTAGACAATAGCCCAGGACAATTTACCAAGACAATAACTTTTTTACTAACCAGATATTTTTGTAAACAGACACAGAAGGCTTGGTCTTGTAACCATATCCAACAGATGCAGTCCACACTTGCACACCTGTTAACACTATTCTGTTTTGCCTCATTTTTCCAAAACTGACTGGACTCGATCTTAAAAGGGGGTTGTTTGGGGTTGATGGGGGTCCATCCTCTGTAACTTCTTCAAGCTGACTTCAGGGCATTGATCCTATCTAGCCAGGAATCTATAACCTTAGTCTATTTTATAAGGAGGTTACCAGGGTTAGATGTTATTAAGAACAATACTTTAACTTTTGACAAATGCATAGAACTTTTCTATGGCTACAACAGTGTAGCTTGTTTAGCACTCTGGTTTGCAAAAGCATCATTGTGGATGGCTTAGGAACATGATCTCTAGTGACCCTAACCATGCCCAAGTTATCTGTGTAGGCCTTTAGACAGATCTTAGTAGGGATACAATCTCAGGTCCACAACTTTCTTTCCTGAACAGATTAATTCAGGTGGATGCTGCCAGCCCAAAAATTAATGCCAATTAGAGCTGTTAGCAAATATGGGGGAGTTGGATTTTAAACTATCCCCCACATTTTTCAACCTTAGCTTTTTACTACTACCACAGAGAACTGGCAAGTTCCTGTCCCTTCTAGCATGCTTACAAACTATCTTCCCATGACCTCCTGGCTCTGACCAATTTTTGAAGGGCCATTCACAAATGACTCTAGGATCTGACGTTATTTCTGCCATCCAAGCAGTGGCTTACTGCCTCTGGATGTTCCACCATTGCTTTTGTCCCAGGAGAGTCTTCTCCACACTGGGATAAATGCCTTGTTGGCATTTAGTCACTGGACTTGAACTTGGGGCCTAAGTGCTGCCCTCAGCTTTCCAGCTCAAGGCTAGCACTCTGCCACTTTGAGTCCCAAAGAAACTCTGCTTGCTCTTTGAGCACTCTGCTGGCTGATTAGAGGTGGCGGTCTCACTGGGACCTTTTTCTGCCGGGGCTGGCTTCAAACCAGTTTGCCACTTATCTCCAATTAAAAGCAACAAGGTGGTCAACATAGAAGTAGCTTTTAAACATGCTCTTGCCTGAAACTTATTAAGAGCCAACGTTACATCTGACAAACTTGTAAGAATCCTCACTCCTTTTTGTGGGCCTGCTGGGAACTGTTACAAAAAAACCTATAAGAGTGCGGGGGAGGGGGGGAGGGAGAGGATGGGGGGGGCAGGGGAAGGATGGGAAGGGGAAACAAAGGAGGAGGCTACAATGCTTGATAAAAAATGTACTCTTTATCTTGCCCATGTAATTGTAACCCCTCTGTACAGTATCTTCACACACAAAAAAAAAACCTATAAGAGCAAACTGAAATATCAATTAAGCAATTATTTTGGTAATCCTAATTTTTCCTTTTTTTGCACTTTGAGGCAAATGTTAAGAACAATTTTACTTTGAAACTTTATATCCAGAAATCCATTCCTAATTTTTTAAGCCTCTCATTAATTTGTTTTAATATTTTATACTTTAGTTTTCAGTTGCATTTTGAAAAATCACTTGAAATCTTAAGGCTAGGTGTCACTCATTGCCTCTTGACTGCTTGTTTTAAAACAGATACACATTAAAAACTTTTGAACTCAACTAACAGTTTCTCCTTAATGAAAGAATTACAATCACCACCAATGTACCAAGAAGCTAGACTTAACACCTTTATGCCTTATTGCAGAATATCATTGAGAGCAAATCACATTATACAGATAAACTTTTTAACCCTCTTTTTAAGGCCTTTTTAATTTTAATACATTCAAGGGGCAGTTTTAGCAATACCGATCAGATTATCACATCACTCATTTTTACCATCATGTTCCCAGTGTCTATCTGCAAGAAAAAGGGACTTGGCTCCTCCTATGTAATGGCACACACCCAATCCAACTCTTTAGGGGTAGATGAACTGCCTTCGTGCCAGCTTGCCCTCTACCACCACGTGTGGACTCCCCCACAGGGCCTTTTCCCACCATGCATGACTGGCTGAGCTGCACTTCTGCCTGTTCACCCCTCACCTCTAAAGATAGGTCTTCTGTTGGCTTCTAAGTTTTCCCCTTTCTTTTCTCTTGGTTCTTGAATGAAATACACAGTTTTAAACAGACAGTACAGGTAACATCTTTGACAGTGTTAAACTAACCTTTATATTTGTATTTCCAATATTTATCCCCAAATTTTAACCAAGGGAACTAAATCTCAAATAGCCAATACCTTTTTGTTAAGCCAGATAACTTGATTACAGTGTAAACAGCCTTATGCATTCTAAAATACCAGATTTTCTAATTTTCAAGTCAAAGAATCCTTTAAAAGCCATTTAAACAATGTGAAAAATTCTTTAAAAATTTTTGGTAATATCCAAACCTCATAACCTTTCGAATTTTAAACTTACCCAATTGTTACAGCATGCTGACAGTTTTTATCCTGAACATGTTCACACACTCACACAGATTTTAAAGCACACATAAGTGAAAATCAGTTGTATGTACATTTTCTAAAATTTTTAAACAAAGATTTAAGACAATATTTTCTTTAACAAAGTACCTTTGTTGTGCTTCATTTTCCCAGTGCTTGCTTGTTTACAAGGCATTTCACCAATTGGTCTTTTGAATACCTTCTGTTGGTGGAAGGCTGAGGGGGTCACCTGAAACTAAACTGGTCTGATTTTACCCAATTTCAGACAGGAGCACTTTACAAAAATGTTACCTAATCAGGACCAGCTGAAAAGTCAAAATCAGGCACACAGCCTTCTACAACCACCCCTCTGGCAGCCTCCACAAGGAGAAAATGCAGCCTGAGGCTTGAAGAGGACCAAACTGGTCCAGCAACCTTCCATGCCCCATAGGGAGGGGGAGATAGCAGGTCTGTGACTAGGCCCAGCTGGAGGCTAGAAGTTTTATTCCCCTAGATATGTTCAAATAAATAGCAAAAACACAAACACAAAAACCAAGGATCCACATTTAAAACTGGTACCAGTTTTAAAATAGAACAAGACAAGAAAACAACCGAAGGCTGAGTTGGGGACTAATGGGCCCCCAGCTCATCCCTACCAGAACTCTGTGCCACTCTCACTCAGCAAGCTGAATCCAGAGTCTGCTGAGTGAGCCTGCCACACTCACCCAGAACTTCCCCACCTCAGAAAACATAGAACAGAAAACACACCAAAATAAACAAGACAGACAAGTGGCCACTAAAACAAAATCAGGTCTCAGTGAATGGGGTGACATCTCACTATCATTTACAAGTGGGACTTGAACCCTCTCTCCTACAAATATTGACCCAGGGGCCTTCTAAGGCAGAGGAGAAATCTCAGTCACCTTGGAGCAAGGGAAATAGGTTCCTAGCGGCTGTCCCCTCAGAATGGCAGGTTCTCCCCCATGCTCAGACCCCCCTGGGCCAAGGCCTGAGGCTAAGATCTTAGGACAAGGTCTAGGGGTGTCACAGATTCCTTACTACCTTTCTGCCCCATTTCCTCAAACAGGACAAACAACACAGCAGACACCACAAAGATAAAACAAAGACAGACCCTGGGCTACTTCTCCTCAGCAGGAAATTAAGCCCAAGAACAACCAAGACGTAATCCCAACTCAGAAATATAAACTGCCACTGATGGAGCCTTGGGGGACTCAAACCCCCTTGCTCCCCTGACCGCCTCAGGGGACTCGAACCTCTTCCTGGTGATCTACAGATGGAGGGATAGGACATCACTGCATCTACTCCAGCCCTGGGGAGTAATACTGAGTCCAGTTTCTCCCCAGTGGGACCCCCTGGGGCTCTGCACACCCAGAAAAAGTACGGGGGATTCAAACCCCCTCTTACCTCCGGAGGTTTTTCTCAGAAATTCTGATGTTGGCTCAGTCCTCATCGTTCGATCCCGGATGAGCCCCAAGATATCTGGGTGGATCCCAATATTGGGGTCCGTGATCAAAGGAACAAGACTGAAACAAAGCAAAAGTCAGACAAAGCTATATTTCGCACCAAGCATCTAGAAACAGACTGGCTGGTCAGGGCCGCCTCGGCAGAGAGCAAACCCCGCCCAGCTGCATGGGCTAACTTTGATAGAGAACAGGCCATGTGGTTTAGGCTGGCCACACACAGGTGGCCAATAGCATTGGAACACTCACACAAAATTGTAGTCATGTCGGGCCACATGCAAGTGATCAATGAGGTTACAACTTACCCTAAGCAATTATTTAAACTAGCCTACCACTTTAGTCAGTTTTGGCCTGCGGGTTTGGTGGCGGGAGAGGTGGGATTTGCGTTCCTTGGGGGAGGGGCTGTTACATATGTGCTCGTTACTGACGTTTCAACTGGCCTCTAGGCTCTGTTGTCAAAGACTGGTGTGTGCCAGGGATAAAAGGCAGCATTTGCCTGGAGACAGGCAAAGTAGTAAGGGAGTATGATGACCCCCCCCCACACACACAACAAAAAGAATATAATGTGTGAAATTAGAAACATAAAATTATTGATTTTTAAGAATAGGGCCAAATTTGGAAAGGCAGGATTGAACTGGAAAAACTAGTTCTGAGGAAAGGACAAGGCCTATTTACCCCCTGGCTGCCCCTTCTTCTATAACTGGCCCATTTGCCCCTGGCTGCCCCTTCAACTGTAATTACTAGTTTGAAAAAGCAAAACACCTGGCTCCCAAACCAGGACCTGCCCATTGCTTTAGGTCAAGAAATTGTTACAGGGGTATTTATGGTTTTAATTGTTTCAGGAATGTTTATGATTTACATGCTTGCATAATAACCGCTAAGTTCTGCTCCTGTACACCATCTTGCTTGCATGTGCTCTAAAAGAATGCATTTTTTGCCTTTATAAACCCTGAGCTATTTGAGTTCGGGGCTGCTCACTCCTGAGTTGAGTTAGCTCTGGCCAGTCAATCCAATAAACTCCATCTTTTAAGATGCTGGTCAGCGTCTGTGACTTTGTCCAGGGGGTCAGCCCACATCAAGAGGTGAATAGGTTTGTGGGTGCTAGCTCCTCACAAGAGAATCCCCAAAAGAGGGCAGGGGAGGAATAGCGTAGATGTAGGAGGGGTTAAGTCACAAAATATCTTATTTAAATACAGGCAAGCCTCCCTAACTCAGCTTAATTAGAAGAAAGTCATTTTGAATCATGCAATGTTTGAAGTCAATTTATATTACTTTCAAGCATTGGATATGCTAGTAATTCAAAGTAGACTCCAGAGCATAGTATAGCACTTCAGGGAAGGGACTTTAAGAATCATTTCTAATTAGTATATCAATTATTTGTATGTAAGTGGATGTGCATAAAGTGCATAAAAAGTTAATCTCCTAAGTAGGACAAACATTCCCCAGTGGAATCGTGTTTGCACTATTAATTTGCTTAGGAAGCCCTTTTTATGCCAAGATAGATGTATGTAAGAAATGCTTATTTCCTCAAGGAAGAATGAATTGCTTCCCTGTGTTTGGTCCAGTAACTAAGAAACTGAGTGCCACTTGATTGGTTTGGGATTTCCAGGATATGGGATTTTGAATTTGCATAAAGACTAGAGAGATTTCATATGGAGAAGATCTGGCAGCCATTGCCAGAGACCCAGTTTCCCCATCTGGATTTCATTGAAGTGATCTGGATTTCATCAAGCAACAGGACACTGATCCTAAATGATCCACGAGACACTCCAACATAGACATGTTTAAAATACATCCTGCCCCAGAAAAATAACTGCTAAAATATGAGTTTGAGTCACTCTGTGCAGTACTTAAAAGTAATAAAAATACATTTCCTTTGAAGTCCCACAAAAACCATGCAATATCAAGTTAATGATGAAAATCAATCCCTACACTCTTTCTTGCACACCTCATTGTGTGATGGCATTGTACAGATTTCCAATCATCTGGGAGAGGAAGATACTATATTGTGGTGAACTGCACCAGGTGTTAACTATATGGCAGGATTTTGGCTTTGAATGTTAGGGAGGCCCTCTAGGGTAAAGAAGGGTGAAGGAGGGGCTTAGAGCATAATTATTGTTAAATCATTTTTTGTCCATCTAAGTTCGAAAAGCAGAGCGATGGCATTGAAAGAGAAGAGGTCTAGGTTATATAGAGAGAAGAGAAACTGTGATTAGGAAATGAGAAACAGATAAAGGCCTCTCTCCTCATGTATTAAACTGTGCTTTAGGTAAGTTGTGAATTCTTGAATGCTTAGAGAGAGAAAAGCAAGTGTGGAGAGTATGAGCCTGAGCAGTAAATATACACACAAATGTAACTACAGCTGGGAAGCACTCCAACTCTCCCCTTCGCCCAGGGCATCACTATCCAGGGGCTCCAAAGGCCAAATAACTATTTGGCTTCCAATCTGATTTTTTTGCCTAAGACATCAGAGAAGTCAGTTTCAATTTGAATAATATATTCTTCCAAGCTCTATAAATCAGAAAGGCACTTGTGTTTCTGCCCCTTCTTGGGGTAAATTTTGTGTTTGGTGAAAGGTAATAGATTGGCAGCACTGGAAAATGAATTATTGTATTTCCAGAACAGGTATAACCAGGCAGAGACACTATGAAATTTCTCTCTTCTTTTGGGGACCATTTATGTACTATTCAGGAAGTCACTGCTATGGTGTGCTGTGCAGAACTCAACGGTTTCCTAGTGGGCTGAAAGTATTAACATAGCACTTGAAGGACCTGACTTATGGCTATTCATTTTTTTCACTCAGTATTGTGGAGTGCTTCCTGACAGGCTGCTGGAGGGCAGAGGCAGCTGAAAAAAGCTACTTCCTAAAACACCACCTGTCCCAATCATCTTGTCCTTCGGGGTCACTGCCTGAAACTGTTCAAACTCACAAAACAAGTTACTTGCTAAAAGTTCCTGCTGACCCTGGCCATATAAACCCTGCTACAACCAGACTGCACGACTTCTCTGATCCTTCTAGGGATTTTGCCCAGGGTATAGCCCAATAAACTTTTCTTCCTTCACCTTTCCTCCTCCTGCATGTTCTTTCCTTGCCTAAAACCTTACACTTACTGTGTGCGGTGCTGGGAGAAGATACTCAAAATATGGTAGCATTTAATGCTCACAATAACCCTGTGAGGGGCGAAGAGTATTATTTCTTTTCTTTTCCTTTATTTTTTTTACATTTTGTTTAGCATCATCTTTTTTTTAATTGTGAAAATACCATACAGAGGGGTTACAATTACATGGGAAAGATAATGAGTACATTTCTTATCAAGCATTGTTATTTCGGTTTTATAGGAAAGAAAACTGAGAAGGGAAGTGATTTGTTCAAGTTGCCATGTGAACACTGGATACAAGTTCACCTGATTCCAGGACTAGTGTTCTCTGAGCTGGACACTGTGCAGGCTGCTTTGGAGATTGGGAATGGATGAGATCTAAGTTCAAATAATGTGACACAAAGTCAAATGTAACTTGCATCATGGCTGTCCTGGTGCTTCCTGTGCAGTAAAAGGACCTATCCCAGATCATATAAAAGACTATTAGCAGAGCTATCCTTTGACTCTTCTATTTTGTTTTGTTTGTTAACTCCCTAGACCAGCCTGTTTGTTTCCTTACCCCACTCCCTACCCAGATAATATACCTCCTGTTTGCTGATGCCTCTTGCTTTTCCAAATGAAAAAAGTCAAGAGTATTGTGATTTAGTGATGATAACACTGGATTCAAATTAGAAATAGAGTTCTAATTCTAGCTCTGATGATTCACTTCAAGCCAATGGTAAAATCCTTTACTTCTGGATGACTCACCTTTCATTGTGTGAATGAGAATAATGTGTGAATGAGAATAGTTTACTTCCAAGAGGTATAGTGAGAGATAAGTAACAATATGCTAAAAATAGTGTGCAGCCCTTTCTGTTGCCAAGGTGACATCAAATTGATGAGCAGAGTCACTACAAAGCAAAAAAAGAGAAGCCATTCCAAATCTATGTTTCTATATAATGGACTCAAAGATGAGAGAAAAGATCAAGTGTGAATAAACTATATCATGAAACTTAAAACAACAAAAGGGATGTGGATGGTTGGTTGGTTGGTGGGTTTGGGAGGTTGAGGTTTGTTTTCTTTTTTTAGTTCTGGATGTTTTATTTTAGAAGTTTGTGGAGCCAGTATAGCTTGTCTGCTGCTAAAAGCAGAATAAAAAACTTGTAGGAAATTAAATGTATTCTGGTTGTGTTTGAGAGGCACCTAAGGTCTCCAGTGAAATGACACATCATCCTCACTGCAGGGAGCACCTCCCTCCAATTCCCTGCCTCCCAGGCGCATTTGTAATAGCTATTCAGGAACTGCTGAGACATTTGCCATGTGTTGTGTCCCTGGGCAGGTTGAATGGTTACAGGATGAGTCAGCAGTACCTGAGTTGAGACCAGATTGAAGGAATTTAGAAAACACATATCTATGAGCAGTTGACCCACTCCCAGTTGGGACTGATTAGTGATATTTTGGGTCCTTAACACAATGCCCCTTCTGAATCCCATCAAATACAATACATTTGGAAATTTATGTCCTAGCAAGCAGTTTTTGTTTCTAACAATAACTCAAAAGTTAGAAAATTGACTTTAGGAGCTCAAAGCATTAGTAACAGGTATTTCTTTCCATTCTCCCTCTGCAGCCTAGCCTTTTTTTTTAATTTTGAATTTCTCCTTTCTTTGATCTGTAGTAAGAAAGTCTCTAGAAGGTACAGAGAGTATTACTTGGAAAGTTGAGCAGATGCAAGGCTGGCTGAGGCTGGAGTGCAAGCTAGAAGTCAGGAGATAGGATCTAGACCTGGCTAGAGGGACAGGTTTGGATTATCATACCTCACCATCAACCCTGATATGGAATTAACATTCCAGAGACAAGGTTAACACCATCTCTGTGGCATCCGTGGCCCAGAGATAAACCCTGTGGGATTATAATTCTTTAACCAACAGACCTATCCATCTCCTGATGCTAGAGGGAAAATTGCACCAAGGAATGATGTCATGGGTATGCAGAAGAAGCTAGAATCCACTCAGATGGACTAGAGGGAAAGAGAATGCTTGAATAATTTTGTCTGGAGCTTTTACTTAAAATCATCACCCCCCCCCCACAAGCTCTACCGCCTTCCCCCAAATCAAAGCCTGGGAAGCAGCCTGCTAGGTACTTCTCCTCATTTACATAGCCTCCTCTGTAAACCAGACTCTTAAAAACTGGGATGGGGGGGGGAATCTGGTTTCTCATCAAGAAAACTGCATTTCAGATGAATTTCTTATGTGTTTATGGGGAAGTTACTAATATAATGGCATGCCTGTCCTCTCCCTCCTTTCTGGAGAAGAGATTTTACACTTTCACAAAACCTAAAATTAATGGTTTGCTATTTCCCAAAGCAATTTCATTCATTTATTCATTTAATGACTATTTATTGAATGTCTACTATGTATGAAGTATTGAGTCTACCCTCAAGGAAGTTAGGGGAAGTTTTAAATTGTTAGCTATAGCTTTGTTTTCATATTCATACACATTTGAACAAAATAAAACATAAAAGGTTGTAAAAATCATAAGATGTAAGATGCTGTGGGCATTCAAAGGTAGTAAATACTCGAGAAAAAGACTTAATTAGGAAGGTAACAGTCAATCTGGGTTTCAAAGGGTACCTAATTACTATGTCTTTACAAAACGTGTGAAAGGGTATGTGCTTTTATAAAATGTAGGTCAAGTTTGAATATATACTAATTGTACATCAGAGCATAGAGTAAGATCAAAGTTAGAAGAGGCTGCACTGTGTACAAAGGATCACAGTGGTTTAGGTTGGCTGGGCTGTAAAGGGCATGGCAGGAGGAAGTTGCAAAGATTGAAAAAGAATGGGTGGGAACCACATCATGGGAACTAGGATTCTCAACTATGAAAATTTGTACCATATTTTGTAAGTGTTAGGAGAGCCAGTAAAGGCTTTTGAATGAAGGAATAATAAGATCAGTTTCCTTGAAAAGATTAACACTCAAAAAATGATGGCACTGTGGTGGCTGCTGTTATTACATGAAATAGTTTGGGTGAGATTGCTGGCACAGCACCTGAACTCAGGAAGTCACAGAAGCAGGTAGACTGCTATAGTTTCAAGCATAGACTGTGCCAAGCTGTAACTCTGATTTGGATTTAGGAACTAGAATTCAAGCAAGTGCTATACTGCTGAGCCATGCCCCCAACTGTGTATAAATTTCTTGATCTCTTTGTGATGCAGTTTGCTCATCTGCAAGGCAAAGTTAATATTAATACCTGTTTTATAAATTATGAAGAGTAAATATACTAGTGCATACAAAGTATATAAATAATACTCGGTAAAACATGATTAATAATGCCCATCTTTTATAAATTATGAAGGTCAAATGTGCTAGTACATCATATAAAGTGTAAAGAACAGTACTTTGTTCTGAATAAAATGCTTGAGAAATGTTAGGTGCTATTATTATTTTCACTCATAGAGGAGAAAGAATTTGAGATAGCCTTTAAAGCAAGGCTATAGTATAAACATAGAGGCCTACTTGTAAATTTAAAAAGTTAGGTGATTAGAATGAACAATGAGAGTTTTGTCTGCAACCCAGAATAGCCCAACCAATCTTGAAAAGGAAAGCCAAAGTTGGAAAACTCATACTTTCTCACTTCCAAACTTACCACAAAATTATAATAATTAAGACAGAATGGAACCTGTGGAAGATAGATATATAGACTGGTAGGACAGAGTTGAGCGACCAGAAAAGAATTCCCACATTATTTTGTCCCAATACCAGGGCTTAACCTCAAGACCTCATGTTCTTGCTTAGCTTTTTCACTTAAAGCTAGCACTCTGTTACTTGAGCCACAACTCCATTCCTGGTTTTTTGCCAGAAGATTTTTGAACTTTTCTGCCAGGCTGCTTTGAACTACTTTCCTCAGATCACAGCCTCCTAAAGTGATTAGGATTACAGGCATGAGCCCTCAACACCCAGTACATGAATCCCCACAGTCATGACTTACACATTGGGGCCAGATTATTTGATAGGACAAAGGACAGTCTTAGCAAAAAATAGTGTTGGGATAACTGGGTATCAACATACTAAAGAACAAAGTTAGACCATTACATTCACCTTAGACAGAAGGTAATTTTGATCAAAGATCTAAATATGAACAATAAAACTTTTAGAATAAAATATAGCCGTGAGTTATCATAACCTCGAATAAGGTAATGGCCTCTTAGATATGACACCAAAAATAAAAAAGGAAGAAATAGGTAAAATTGACTGTGAAAATTTTAAACTTTTGCATTGTAAAGGACACTATCAAGAAAATGTAGATAACTCACAATATGATAATAAATACTTGCAAATCATAGCTCTGATAAAGGATGAATCTAGAATATGTTAAGAATCTTACAGCTCAATATTTTAAAAAAGGTAGCCCAATGGAAAAGTGGGTAAAAGTCTGACATTGACATTGCTTTAAAGAAGATGTACAAATGGCCATGAACACGAGAACAGACATGACTTCTTATTCACTAAAAAAATGCAAATCAAGACCTCATTGAGAGATGGGGTGTAACACCTCAGCAGTAGAATGCTTGTCTAAGGCAGGAGACCCAAGGCCTCTAGGGTTGACAGAATGAAGAACCACACCACACCCATGAGAATGACTATAATTTTTTAAAAGACAAAAAATAAGTGCTGGTGAGAATGTTGAAAATTTTTGAACCCTCTAAAACTCCCTGTCAATTCCTCAAATGGTTAAACGTAGTTAACATATGACCTGGCAATTCCAATCCTAAGTATGTGCTCACTCCAAACTTGCTCACTCCAAAACTTGCACACAGAGGTACATAGAAACATTATTCATATTAGCCCCAAACTGGAACTAAACCGAATGTTCATTAACAGATGAGTACATAAACAAAATGTGGCATATACATACAACAAAATATTAAGAACAAATAGTCAGGTGCTGGTAGCTCATCCCTGTAATCCTAGTTACTCAGGAGACTAAGATCAGAATGATCTTGTTTTCAAGCCATCCCAGGCAGATTCCATATCCAAAACAACTGGCAAAATATTGGAATAGAAGCAAGGCTCAAGGAATAGAGGACCAGCTGTGAGCAAGCAAGCCAAGCAAGTGTGAGGTCCTAAGGTCATGCCCAACTTCTGGAAAAAGAAAGAAAGGGAAGGAGGGAGGGAGGAAAGTAGGGATAGATACAAGCCATAACACAAATGAATCTTAGAAACTAATGCTAAGTGACAGAAACCAGACACAAAAGACTATATATTGTGTGGTTCTACTTACATGAAAGGTCAAAAGTAGCTAAATCTGTAGAGACAGAAAATAGGTTGGTGGCTGCCAGGGGCTTGTGGTTGAAGAAGTGGGGGTGTAATGACTGCTAATGGACAGATGGTTTCTTTTGGGGATGACAAAAATGTTCTGAGCTGCACGGTGGTGATACTTGTAAAGCTCTATAAATATACTAAAATTATTATGCATTTTAAATGAGGAAATAATATGGTATATGAATGGCAATTGTTTGGGGTTTGTTTTTGTTTTTGTGCCAGTCCTGGGGCTTGAATTTAGGGTATGGGCACTGTCCTTGAGCTTTTGTTCTCAAGGCTAGCACTCTACCACCTTAGCCACACTCCACTTCCAGCTTTTTAGTGGTTAATTAAAGATACGAGTATAACAAGCTTTCCTACCTGGCTAGCCTTGAATCATGACACTGGGATTACAGGAATAAGCCACCAGCAGCACCCAGTTAATTGTTTTAAATATATTTTGGATTTTTTTTTTTTACTGAAACAGTACCCACAGATGGCTAACTGTAGTTTGTATTTTTTAAAGTAGAATTAGCCAATTGCTTCTGAGAAAGAAGCAATAAGACATGTTGATCAGAAAGTGGATTACAAGAATTGGATATTAAGGGACAGAACTAGATAACTTTATAGAGCTGAGAAAGAGAAGTAGATGAATGGTTTAGCCTATAGAGTGAAACAGAGACTAAAGATGTAAGAAAACCCCTCCCCCTTTCTGCTCCCAGCCTCTGCATGAGGAGGATAGATGGCCACTATAGCAAGGGGAATATCTAGACCCCAGGTAGAGAAATTAACCACTAAGAGGAACAGTACAAAGGACATGTCACAGTAGGAAAGGAGGTAGAGGAAGGCATTTGGCACACATACTTTCAACCAGTTCTCTCATATATGAAGCAGAGAAAGTTTAATCTCCAAAGATACACCTTAAACTGACAGATTGGAGATGCTTTTATTTGATAGACTTTTGCATTTGTTTTTTATTATTTTGTTTTGTTGGCTAGTACCACGGCTTGAACTAGGGGCCTCATGCTTTTGCTTGACTTTCTTGCACACATTTGGTACTGTACCACTTGAGACACATTTCTTGCCCAGCTTTTTGCTTGTTAATTGAAGATTAAGTTTCAAATACTTTTGCCTGGGCTGGCTTTGAACCAAGATCCTCAAGTCTCAACCTCCTGAATAGCTAAAATTATAGGCATGAGCCACATGAATCTGACTATGTTTGCTTTATATTGTTGATTTTTTAAAGGTAGTCTTGCTACATAGCTGAGGTTGGCTTCGAACTCACAATCTCTGCTTAGAGGTAGAGGCACGAATATTGAGAGTTCCAGACCTGACTGAGCTAACTTAACCAGGTCTGATAAAAATACAAATACAAAAAGGCTGGAATATGTCTCAAATGGTAGAGTGCTTGCCTAGCATGTGCAAGGACTTGGATTTAATTTCTAGTAACACAAAAAGGGGGGGGGATGAACAAATGTTACATGAAATGCAATTCTTTATCAGTTGGAGGTGAAAGACTACCAATCTTCAGAGAGATATAGCCCATTTTTATTAATTTTTTATTGTATAAATGTTGTACAGAGGGGTTACAGTTACATGAGTAGGGTAATGAGTACATTTCATAGCGAGCATCGTTACCTCCTCCTTTATTTTCCCCCTACCATCACTTCCCTCCCTATCTCCCCAACTCCTCCCGCCCCCCACCCTGACATTGTAAAGTTCATTTTCAATATAGTGTCCTATACATATCGTCGTCACAATGGGTCACCCTGCATCCTTATTTAAGCATTCGGCAATATCCCTTCCACTCCCCAAATTACAAATGTGTGTGTATATATATATATAAACACACACACACAAGGTGCAGATCACCAGCATCAAATCCAATGAAAGCAGGGGTTATACCATGGGAGAGAACATACAATAGAAACAAAAGAATCACATAGTGTGTTCTAAGTACATTAAAATCACTAGCAAGAAAAAGAAATAACAACAACAACAACAAAGCTCTTGTGTCTCTGTCATGGTGTACATTTTGCTTAACATTATCTCATATGGTCGTATGTACATAGCTTTTGACCTACTCTGATTGTCCTAGACATGTACTAGTCACTGCAAACAAGGGAAACCATGGGAGCTATGTTTCTTTGGGCCTGGCTTACTTCACTTAATATGATTTTTTCCAAGTCTTTCCATTTCCTAACAAAAGAGGCAATATCATGTTTTTTCTGACGGAGGCATAGAATTCCATTGTGTGTGTGTGTGTGTGTGTGTGTGTGTGTGTGTGTGTGTATCATATTCTTGATTCATTCATCTACTGAGGGGCATCTGGGTTGGTTCCATATCTTAGCTATGGTAAATAATGCTATGATAAACGTGGTTGTACTGATAGCTTTGGTATGACCTTGTTTGTGATCCTTTGGGTAAATGCCCAAAAGTGGGATTGCTGGGTCATAAGGGAGCTCTATGTGGAGTCTTTTGAGGAACCTCCATACTGCTTTCCAGAGTGGTTGAACAAGTTTACACTCCCACCAACAATGGAATAGGGTTCCCTTTTGGCCATATCCCCTCCAGCATCTGTTGTTATTAGATTTCTTGATTATAGCTATTCTAGCTGGGGTGAGGTGGAATCTCAGTGTTGTCTTGATTTGCATTTCTTTTATGGCTAGAGAGGTTGAGCATTTCTTCATGTATCTATTGGCCATTCTTATTTCCTCTTCAGAGAAGTCTCTCTTTAAGTCTTTAGTTGTTAATCAGGCAGTTGTTTCTTTGAGGATTTGTTGTTGGAGGATTTAGTTTTTTGAGTTTTAAGTATATTTTAGATATGAGACCCTTGTCCATTGTATGGCTAGTGAAGATCTTCTCCCAGGCCGTGGGCTTTCTGTTGATCTTGCTAGCTATGTCCTTTGCCATGCAGAAGCTCTGCAGTTTCATGCAGTCCCATTTATCCAACCTTTCTTTGATTTGTTGTGCTTCTGTGCCTCTATTAAGAAAATTTCAGTGCTCGCTTCGGCAGCACATATACTAAAATTAGAAGGATACAGAGAAGATTAGCATGGTCCCTGCACAAGGATGACACACAAATTCGTGAAGCGTTCCATATTTTTACATAGGTCCCATGGTTTCCCTTATTTGCAATAACTAGTACATGTCTGAGTGAAGCAGAAAAGGTTGATGTTAGGGAAATGAACCCTAAGATATGTATTCAAATGTTTTTTTTTCTTTCATGCAATTGTTTCTAACACATATATAAGATTATTTCTTTGTTGCTTTGTATGTCCCTCTCCCACGGTATAACCCCTGCTTTCACTGTATTTGATGTCGATATAATTTGTGGAGGGGAAGGGAAAAAACAAATCGCTTAAATAGGGATACAGGTGTACCCATTGCAACAATGAGATGTACAAGTCATTATGTCAAAAACGAACTTTACAATTTTGGTGGAGTAGGGGAGGAGGATTGGGTGGGGGGACGGGGGAGGATGGGAAGCAATGAGAAGGGGAACAAAGGAGGAGGCTACAATGCTTGATAAGAAATTTACTCATTATCTTGCCCATGTTATTGTAACCCCTCTGTACAGTATTTTCACAATAAAAAAGAAAGAAAAAGAAAATTTCAGCCTGTGCCAAGAAGCCCTAGAGCTTCTCCTATTCTTTTCTGTAATGTTTTAATGGAGTCTGCTTTTATTTCGAGGTCTTTGATCCATTTGGAGTTGAGTTGATTCTGGTGCAGGGGGATATATATGGATCTCGTTTTAGTTTTCCACAAGTGTTTAACCAATTTTGACAGCAGCATATACTGAAAAGGCTGTCTTTCTTCCATTCTATTTCTTTAGCTCCCTTGTCAAAGATTAGGTGGCTATAGGACTGTGAATTCATTTCTGGTCTTCAGTCCTATTCCATTGGTCCTCAGGTCTGTTCTGGTACAAGTCCCAAGCTGTTTTGATTACTATGGCATTGTAGTAGAGTTTGAAGTTTGGAATTGATTCAGAAACATTGAAAGTATACCCTGCATTCTCTCAGACCACAAGGGAATAAAATTAGAATTCAACACCAAAAGCCACCAAAGGAAATCTTGTAACACATGCAGGCTGAACAACACACTGATGAACCACCAGTGGGTCATGGAAGAGATTAGAAAGGAAATACAAATGTTGATGATATTCGACAAAAATGATCACACAAATTGCCAGCTCCTCTGGGACACAGCAAAGGCAGAACTCAGAGGCAAGTTTATAGCTCTCAGTTCCTACATCAACAAATTGGAAAGATCTGAATCCAGCAATTTAATGAGGCACCTAAAGCTTCTTCAAAAATAACAGCAAGCTAAACCCCAATCCAGTAAACAGAAACAAATAATTAAAAATAAATCTGAGAGACAGGCCACAAGATGGCGGAGGAGAAGCTGGAAGCTGAACAAGCTCTCACATAGAAAGCAGTTTTAGAGTTCCAGTGAACAGTCCTAAGCCAGAGAAACACA
>NW_012267448.1:478438-482215 GCF_000151885.1 Dipodomys ordii
GGCTGCAATGCTTGGTAAGAAATGTACGCATTATCCTGCCCATGCAATTGTAACCCCTCTGTACAGTATGTTCACAAATAAAATAAAATTAAATGAAAAAAAAGAAAACTGGGTAATTAAAAAGATAATATGCTTCATTTTCTGCCTTTAATATTGGTTTTAAATTTACTAAATTTCCTTTGCCAAAAATAATAAAAAAAAACAAAGAAAATTAAAAGTACAATAAAACAAAGAGGAATGGAAATTTGGGTTTGCACAGATGAATAAAGTGAGAATTTCTCATGTCACTTGGCTCAGCACCAGTAAATAATATTCAAGTTAGAAAAAAAGACATTTTGAAATTTGGTACATTTGAAATTCTTTGTATAGGATGGTATTTCTTTCCAGAAAGACTATTAATATCTTTTATACAGTAAGATAACAATGGTTAAACATAATGCATTATTTCAAAACAGCAAGAAAATTTTGAATGTTCTCAACACAAATAAATGATAAACAAATTTGTAGGTACTACCCTAACCATTTGAACACTACATAATGTATAGGTGAATTAAAATTTCACATTATAATCCATAAATATATATAATTATTAAAGATCAACCCATAAAGTTAAAAATTATATGCTATTGTGCAATGATTTTTGAAATCATTTGATCCAAAACCCACATTTGTTTTCCAATTATATTTCAAAATCTGTTTGGGGCATGTCAGTTACTTACACAGTTGTTGAATATTTCATAAGACATTTAAGCAATATAAAAATAAAACATCAGAGAAAACCTGGAGGAAAAGAAATAACTTATTTTTCACTTAGTAGAGCTAATGTCCTCTTTAACTTTCTTAATAGCACCCTCCCTTGTTTTAAATGGTGTCATTCTGAGTACCTGAGTCTCATATTTTATGGTTTTATAATTTGTAACATCTAGCAAAGATCAAGGATTTTCACTTTCCACCTCACAGATGTCCTTGCAAACTGGAAAACAATTTAAATGGTTTACATACATACATTACTCCATTAGTGCCCAATTAAAAATACATCTGACATCTGGCAGACAATGAGGTGCTTCAGATAATCCAAGTGAACTGACCAAGGATAGAAAATTGTGCTAGTACTACTTATGAATTCATGGAATGTTTTGTCACTATTAGAAATGTCATTATTTCTTTGTAAATTTAATTCTGTGTCTATGCTTTTACTAGTATAGCTGTGCTGTATTTTTTCTAGATTAAATGTCATGTTTTCTACAAGTATGTTGTTTATTTTTCTAGTAGAAATTATCTTTAGATGGAATACAATGATAATAGTTAAATACACAACACGGACTTAATGGTGTATAGCATGTGATTGTCTTCTATATGTTGAGGTTTTATGTGATCTGAATTTTTTAATAGTATATCTATTTCCATAGATATTCTAAGAAGGAAGTAAGGAATTAACCTACACACTGTATTAATCAGAACTGTCCAGATAAACAGAATGATAGAGTGTGTATAAGACTAGATGGTTATTTTAATGAATTGGCTCCTGAATTATTCTGGAGAGTGTTGAATCTGCTTGGCAAGATAATAGTCGAGGGACCTAAGCAAGAGTCATGTGGCAACACAGGTCCAAAAGCAATCTGAAGGCAGAATTTCTTCTTCCTCGAGTGACTTCATTCTTTGCATTGAAAATATTGGATTGATTAGATGAAACATATCCATATGATGAAGGGTACAATTTTTACTCAAAAATTTACTAATTTAAATGTCATCCCTATGAAAAGTTATACTATATATGCATATATCTTTATTGTCATAGCTAAACTGATATTTTTTCCCTGTGAAATTCCCCATGTATTTTATTTCTGATAGGCAACAGCATAGTTTTGTTTTGTTTTTTAAATGTTATCCTACATGGTCATCACAGACAGAAAGAAGCAAACAGACATTTAAAAAGAAAAACTTCTATGAATAAATGATACTGGCTGGAAAGTATATTTAGGAACAGTTGAAAGCAAATATAACTAAAAGAGACAGCGTAGAAAGAGGAGCAACCATGAGGTTGGGGTTTGGAAGATGATAAAAATGAACAGCTGCCAGAAATTTGTTTTAAAATGTGCTAGTAACTTAGTATCACTTTTTTTGTAATAGCCACTTTAAAATCTTGAATTCAGAAAAGGCTCTTCTCCTAGGAGAAATTACTTTTAGGAAAAATTCCATCGCCTGCATTTCTCTCCCACAGCTCAGAAAAGAATGCAATCACTACAGTCCTTATAGAAACAGAGAACTCTTTCAGTGCTATGCAGAAACACATATAATGATTAGATATTAGAGCTCTGGGTTATTAAAGCTACAAACCAGCAATACATTTTTAGTATTTTAGGAAGAGAAGCTTGATCAATATTATGGATTTTTTTTTACTTCTCCAGCTTCATTAGTACAAAGTAAAATCAGAAACATTGACTTATATCAGCTGATTAACATCCAGCAAAATTAAAACTGTTAGTTGGAAGGAAATTGATGAAATAGTGGGCTCACATCCTTTGTACTAGTGAAAAGACATGAATATTAATTTGCTTTGTAAGTTAAAACATTGAAATGTGTCAAAATACAGAACTCAAGTCTGCAGTTGTGTGGCACATCATCAAGAGCTCAGATAAGCCTCCAAGGACAATGAAATTCTCTCCCAACATCAACTGTAAGAACAGCAAGCTACTAGCTTAACCTTTGCACCCTAAAATGAAACAAATGCCTTCTAATTCTGTGTTTAAAAAGGAAATAAATATTTAAAATTTAACATTGCACAATGAATTTCACATTATTTCTTTGACATTCAAGCACATTACTCTTACATAGATTCCAATGAATTCATGCAGATAGGGTTAAATCAAATCACTCTTTTGTGTTTCTAATGAATATTTCTTTGTTTTGATTGTGAAAATTTCAAATTTCTGAGTGACATATTTATTGTTTAAGAGGGCATGTGGGACCACAACTGAATTAATGCTTACTAAATGATTCATAATGGAGAATGGATATGTTAGAAAGAAAAATAATGTGATATCAGTTTGACTGTCAAGATAAAGAGAGCTGAAGATTAGTCAAATGCATTAGACCATCAGGTCTGTGTAACAAAACCTCAGTAAGATGCCTGGACACAGGACAATAATCTGTGCATATTACTCCAGACCAGGATGCTTGGATAGTCATACACATTCTGGTTTCATGGAGGAGGATACAAAGCTTTGAATAAGAGAGCTTCCTAAACCTCATCCTGTATGCCTATTCTATTGGTTAGTCTTATTGTATTGAATTTAGTCATTGAAAGTAGTACTTCTCTAAATACTGTGTTGTGCTAAAGAAATAGCAGACCAAAGGGTAATGGGAAATTGCACACACATACATATAGAAGGTCAGAATTATGGGTGACCTGGAAAACATAATGGGGCTGAAATGAATAGTAAGGGTACTCAAATCTCTTTCAGACTTCTTTGCCCTTCATAAACTCTGGCTTAACTCTGGGTGCTGACAAAATTACATGTTTCCATCATAGGTCTAAACCAATAAAAGACTTATTAGGAATAAAAAATAAATAGAAAAGCATATTTTAATGTCAGCTACTCAGTATGATACAACATATGCTCACCACAATCACTTTTTTTTAAAAAAATTTATTTTATTTTATTTGTGAACATATTGTACAGAAGGGTTACACTTACATGGGCAGGATAATGCGTACATTTCTTACCAAGTAGCCTCCTCCTTTGTTTACCCTTCACATCCCTTCCTAGCCTCCCC
>NW_012267448.1:487254-511240 GCF_000151885.1 Dipodomys ordii
GGCTTTTTTCTTTTTGCTTATGTGGTGCTAAGGAATCGAACCCAGGGCCTTGAGCATGCAAAGTAAGTGCTCTACCACTGAGCCACCTTCCCAGTCCCCTAGAACACTATCTTAAGGCAACCATCAACCCATGTCTGAATTTTCACAGTCAATAGTCTACAGATACAATCTAGTTCACCAGATACATCTATTCAACATCAAACAACTATATGTTAATGGGCTACGAACCGCAAAGAAGAATTTGGAAGACCAGAAATTATTAGGGTTAAGGAGAGATGTGGGTAAAAAAAATAGGAATAGATTGATGTGGGGAGGCTCAGGGAGAGTTAACTAAGTCCTAATCTCAAAGCAAGAAATAGGTTGGGTAGGATGAAAGTAGAGAGAGAAAAAAAAGAAGGGAACAGGAAAAGAAAAGAGACCAGAAAAAATAGACAAGTAAAAATTAATAAAATTATGTAGAATCAATAACAATCTATTTACATAAGAGCATGAATTTATTGAGAGAAGGGAGGGATATAAAGGAGATGTGAAAAACTTAAAAATAAAAATGCTTAAAATATTATATAGGTATAAGGTCATAGTACTGCTATTAAGGAATTTAAGTCTTAGATGTTTTGACTTGAGTAATAAATTTGTGGATTGAGTGTGTACACAATGGGGGATAGGGTCTAATAGTCAACTTCGGGTTTATCTGAGGATGTGCAGGACAAGAATTAAGTCACATAAAGAAGAACGAAAGAGAGGAGAAGGTGAAAAGGATAAGAAAGGAAGAAGAAAAAGATGAGAAGTTCAGTAGAGCTAAACAAAAAACAAAAAGATAATTAAAAAAGAAAAAAAGAGAAAGAAAACCAAAAAAGAAAGAAAAATGCACACTCACGTATCCCTAAAATAAAAATTATAAGAGGAAAAAAAGTTTCTGGAAAACAATTTTTTTTCAAAAAAGGCAAAAATTAAAGATTAAAAAAAGTTTTAGAAAAGAAAAAAAAATTTTATATTAGGTACCAAAAATAAAAAATAAAAAGAAGAAGAAAAAGAGAAAAAAAAAACTTCTTTGATTTTTTTTGTGAGGAGTAGGGAAAATCCTTGTATCTCCCTTGTGTCCGTAACCAGCCTCTTGTTGGAGTCTCTGGTCTGCTTGTGGTCCTGTGGCTTGGTTGGTTTCTTAAGTCAGTTTGTTCAAACAGGCAGAAAAATGCTCTGCTTTACCCAGGATTTGGCGATCCTCCTCCCAGGCTAGTTTGGGAGGCAGATCTGCTTTGAGTATCACAAAAGAGGGTGATGCAGTGATGAGGCTAGGTTCTGGGTAGAGTTGAGGCCTTTCAATAGACAATAGCTTTTCTGGAGCTAGTTTGTGAAAACCTCACAAAGCCCAGCCTGGAACCATTCTCAGGGTTTCTGTTTACTGATTTTCAATTGCTTGTCCAGGCTGCTAGAGGGAGGGGCAGCCTCTGGCTCTGATTACCCAGTGAAGAAACCCACTCCTCGGGCTGGCGCCCGAGCTGGGTGACTTTTCCCTGGGTGGAGCTGAGTCTGGCAGGTCACACCGCCATTAAGTTCTTGTGACCTGCTAAATGACTCATTTTATTCCAAGGCCTGAGTTGGAGCTAGCAGCTCCTCCGAGCTTTGTCGGTATCCAAGATGGAGATCACCGGTGCTGCGGGGGAGGGGTGGCTTTCCCTCCTCTGCTCCCTGAGAAGGAGTGAAGACCTCATGCCGAGTCTTAGTTCCTGGGTTGTCTCTGGTCTGCGAACTGCAGGATGAAGATGTCTGCTCCTTGTCGGTTCTTGCTGGTGTTGAGTAGAATCTGCTCACCCGCTGCGTCTGGCTCCTTCGTCCCGGACTCTCTGTTACTCAGGTAGGCTCCTGTGCTCGCCCGCCGCCGCCACAGCTGCTGCCGCCACTGTGGCTGCTGGCAAGAGCTCAGAAGTCACAATCACCTTTTTATATTAAAGTCCTGCTCAGGATATTATGACAAAGAGGAAGAAAATGCAAATGTTTAGTCATTAATAATAAACAAAGAGCAGTTCTAACTACCATTCATTACAAGAGAAGAAACAGGACAAGACATTGGTTTATTTGCTGGCACATGCACATGCGTACTCACACACATGCATGCACACACACACACACACACACACATACACACTACCATAAAGACTCAAGAAACAGGCTGCTGATATTTAGATTGACATTCACCTAGGATCAAGTTGTAACTGAGTATTCAAAGAGAGTGACAATAAAAAGAATCAGATACAAATAAAAAATAATAGCCAGGTATTTTTTTGTTAAATACCCTTAAAAGAAATTGTACAAGTGGCTGACACAATCCTGTCTACTCAGGAGACTGAGATATGAGGATCCTGGTTCAAAGACAGCCTAGGCAAGAAAGTCCATGAGATTCATTTCCAATTACCCATCAAACCCCTCAAAGTAGAACTGTGTCTTAAGTGGTAAAGTGCTAACATTGAGCAAAAAATTTGAGGGACATTGCCTAGGCTTTGAATTCAAGCCCAAGGGCCAGAACAAAAAATTTTAATAATGATAATAATAATAATTATAAACATCTTAAGGGGAAGTGATAGTTGAGTTAATAACAGTTGTGTTATGAGCTTGATACATTTCTATGGAATATGCCAATAACTGTAGCAGTAAATTCTTGAAAACTTTAAAAAAATTTCACAATCAAGAGGCAGCCTACAAAATAGAAAATATTTGTCAACTATTTACCTGACAATAGATTAATATCCACTATAAGCAGATCTAGAAATTAAATACTGAAGGTACAAATAATTTTGTTCAGAAATAGTAAACTTAATTAAACAGACTTCTTAAAAGAAGTACAAAGGTCCAATAAATAGATAAAGAACTATTAAACATACTTAGATATAAAGGAAATGAAAATGAAATTGAGATTCTAACTTACCCTAGTTAGGATAGTAGACATCAGGAATATTAACAAATGCTGACTAGGATGTGGCAGGAGGAACTCTAACACACTGATAGTAGAAATATGAATAAATGAAGTTTTTATAAAAATCAGCCTGGAGGTTCCTCATAAAACTAAAAATATCTATCTATCTATCTAATCAAATTCTTTTTTATTTATTTAAATAAAGACTATTTAATAGATATGATACAAAACACACAACAACTTGGGTTAGCTTTTGAGCAAAACAAAAGAAAATGATTCCTATAATTAAAAATGCAGTAGGTGAAAAACTTTCCTAACAATTTTCTTTGGAGAATCAAGTTAGTGTATTAAGATTTAGTCCTAATATCTTGTCTCTGCTTTTCCTTGAGTTAGTTTTCAATCCTGGCCATCAGCAAAAGAGTCAGTCTATGAATTTCCCAAGCCTGAAATGAGATTGTATCTGTCCATATTTAATAGTCAAGGCCCAGGATTAGTATTGAACTAACTCTTGTAAAGATGCATATCTAGGGCCCAGCGCTGGTGGCTCAGGCCTGTAATTCTAGCTACTCAGGAGGCTGAGATCTGAGGATCACAGTTCAAAGTCAGCCCAGGCAAGGAAAGTCAGCGAGACTCTTATCTCCAATAAACCACTAGAAAACCGGAAGTGGTGCTGTGGCTCAAGAGGTAGAGGGCTCGCCTTGAGCTGAAGAGCTGAGGGACAGCGCCCAAGGCGGAGTTCAAGCCCCACAACATATGGAAATTAAAAAAAGATGCATATCTAAAAGAAGGAATGTATGCATGCACACACACACACACACACACACACACACACAGCAATATTATTCAGGGCTGGACCTTGAATGCTCCATAACCTCTCTTTTCTCTGTTTCTCTCCATCTCTCCATCTTTCTGTCTTTCTGTCTCTCTGTCTCTCTCTATCTCTCCCATACACACACAATCTCTCTAACATTCCCCCTCCCTTTTCCTCTCTCTCTGTCTCTCTCTATATCTCTCTCTGCCTCTCTCTGTCTCTCTCTTTCTCTCTCCTGCCTCTCTTCTCTCCTCCCCTCCCATGAGGTGGAACAGTTTTGCTCTAACGTGGCTCTAGGACATTGCTGTATAGTATTCTTTTCCACAAATACCCTGAAACAATGAAAGTAGATGAGTATGATCAGTAATCTCCAAAATTGTAAGTCAAATAAATTCTTCCTACATCAAATTGATTTTTCAAGTATTTTGTCATAGTAGTATAAAATGACTAACAGACATATGTGTCTTTGTATATGTGAATGTGAGTGTGAGTGTGTACAGGCCCATGCATATGTATTTCTATTTTTATTCTGGTTAGTAGCACATATTTTATATCAAGAAACAGTGATTCAATGTCTTCCATAAAGTCAATGTGTTATATATTTGAGATTAGAATTCATTTTCTGATGTTTTTTAATATGTGATTGTCATTTATAAAATTAAAGAGTAATATAATTAATGCTTCCAAAATAATGTTAGTTAACACACCCATCCATAAATTTAACTTTAAAAGAGTATATTATCTGACCATATCATATTTTTCAAGCACTGAATATATTTAAAGATATGGACTATTATATTAGTTATTGAACATGTAACAGAAACTACTTGTAATGATTATTCTGTAACTCATTGTATGTTTTAAACATTATCGAAATTTGTAGCTGTTTATTTAATGTACTACATTAGCTGATTTTTAAAAATGTGAATATAGCATTAACCAAGAAATAAAAATAAATTCCTTCATTTTTTCCCATAAAATTAATTTTTAAGATAGATTTTCTATAGCAATTTCTGTGGCAAAAATCACTGATTTTCTTCAATGTTTGTGTCGCTTGCCTATTTGGGGGAATATATTCTTTTTCAAGATCAAAGAAATGGTAAAGCACATATAGGCCATGAGGAAGAATTTTGAGAAATGCTAAGAAAGAATAGCAGCACAGAGCTTCCATAAAAGAATCAGAAAAAATAGAAAATTACCTCTCGGGTTCCTTCAGCATAGGGAAACTAAAAGGGAAATATATTGCAACCTCTTGGATGTAAGAGGCAAGTTAAAAAGCAAATACTAAGTTTATCATCCATGTATTTGGAATTTAGTATGGATGCATCTCATTCACTTTCACAGAAAGAATCCTTTTTTGCTTCTGTTTCTTACAAAGAAATTTATAATACCTCTTATCCTAAATACAAATTTAATGTAGGTTGATTATTATTATAGCTATGTGTCTGCCTATTTATTAATCTAAACATTCTACAATATTCTATATCTTGTACAAATTAATGACAAAAGTTATAAATCTATGATTAAAACACAGGTGGAGGTACAGATTATAAATTTAAATGAGGAAAGGTGGGTCTATGCATTCAAGAAACAAATGGGTTCTTTTGTGTTTTTACTCTACGGTGATTCTAGCTTTTACATTCAAAGCCTAACTATTAGCAGTACATTCAATTTATATCCTGACTAAATTAATTGCTATACTTTTTCCAAGTTCAAAAAGATTTTCCTTTTACTTAGCTCTCAAGCAAAAGTATTAACTTGCTGTAGGTATTGCTACCTTTCTTCATAAAGAGGGATAAAAGTGTGCAATTAACTTCAGACATTGCCTTAGAAAGTTCATACTGGGCAATTTCAAGGCAGCAATTGCTTGATGATATATTTCTTCTTACCTTAATTTTAGTTCCCTAAAGCATTATTGGTGCCACTTGACTAATTGTGATGTCAAAAAGGAACATACAATATTCACCTTTGATGCAAAGCATGGACTTCAAATAAAATTATTACAAGTTCTTATGAGTGCTTGTGTCTTCACACACTCAGAGGCGATTGTCATGTTGTGGAAAGGCTATCCCAACATGGAAAGACCACATATGGGAACCGCACTTGTCACCATTGGCTTATCCAAGGATTTGGGTTTGATCATCACAAGCTAGTTGCCACTATGTGAATAATGGAAGGTCCAAATGTTCCTGATCTAAGTGTTGCTATTGAACTCCTGAACTCAACCTCTCCAGTTTGTCCCTAAATATCTTATAGATAAATAGCTCCATCATATTTACTCCATTGTGCCAAAATTTCAATCTATCATTTGTAAGCACAACATAGGAGTATTTTACGCCTTGAAATCAGAAAATCAGATGTAAAATCACCTCCACCCTTTATCAATGGCTCATTTGGGCACTATTTGAAACATTATTATGGTTGGACAAAAATTATTGACACAGGCATACAAGTGAAGTCAAAGAGAAGAATATATGTCTGTCTTGTCCTGTACCAAGTCATTTCCATTTGATTAAAGAAAGGCTGTTAATATGCAATCTAAGCTGTGTTGCATTAAATTGTGTTTTAAGGCTTGTGATCTTTTACTTTTGATCTAGTTCCTTAGTTAGAACTCCATTTTGTTACAAAATTTTAATGTATTATCATAAGTGTCGGGTCACTCCCATTCCCCAGCCTCCCTTAGCCCTGGAGACAATCAGATGCAGGGGGGAGTAAAGTCAAGCAGGAAAACTCAAACTCATTTATTAACACACAGCAAGAACTTTTTTAAAGCAAAAGAGAGCGGGTGGCATGGGAGGGGAGGAAGAGGAACTAATCACTGTAAAGGTCACACCCTATCATGCACCTAAGCTTCCATGGGCTGGTTACACACTGAAGGTAAAGCAAATTGGGTTCTGCTCACTCAACTCCCTCTCAGCGCCATCTTTGCTGCCCATGTGCTCTACAGCAAATCAGGCTCTGCCCACTCAACTCCCTCTTAGCACCATCTTCGCTGACCACGTGTCCCACACATAAGTAGTGATACAAAAAGAGTTTTCAATTCAACATGTCAGTTTATAAGCATAATGCATTTTAATCAAAACACTCCATTCATCAGCCTCACCTGTTATTCCCAACCCAACTTATCCCCTCAATTTTCCTAGTTTCCTAGGCCATGCATTGAATATTATAACTGCATTCTCCCCACATCCTCACTTCATTAGAACACATCTTACATTCTACATGTAACTATACTTTTCCTAAGGTAAATTAAATGATGCATAATGCTCCCTTTTATTACATTCTGGAATATTTGGACATATATCGGGTCTCATATATTCTTTGCTTTAGAGAAGTAAAGGTTGATGAGCATAACTCTCAATTTAAGTTTGTTATTATTAGGAAACTGTGCCATAGGAGGAATATTTTTAGGGATTTGAATTAACAGGATGAAGTTCTGATCATCAACAGATTGGTTTGAAGGTACCAAGTTTGCATATGTCTACACAGCCATTGTTTCTCCTAGTCACCATGCCATGTTTAAACAGAATATTTATGTCATAACTTCTCATTTACACTTGTATTCATATGAATGCCTGTTTCTATGGATTACATTAGGTTGATACTGCATATTTTTAAAATAAAAAATTACTTTCCAGGCTATCTACAATAATATTCACCATAAGAAAGAAGGAATAAAATAAAGGCAATCAAGAGAACCTATGTGATTTGACATCATTTGTATTTTTAATTTTCTTTTAGTCTAGTGATAGTGCCAAAATTTGAGATATGGTCATAGATCAAACTTGATTAATATTTTGGAAAATTTAAAAAATACATGTTTTATACAAAATAAACCCACAAAAATCAGTTGACTTCCTGTACACTGACAATGTACAAGAAGAGAGGGAAATAAAGGGAGCAACCCCATTCACAATAACCTCCCAAAAAATAAAATATTTAGGAATTAACCTAACCAAAGATGTAAAAAAACTATTTAATGAAAACTATAAAAAGTTACAGAAATTGCAGAAGACACTAGGAAATGGAAAGACCTCCCATGCTCCTGGATAGGCCAACTTAATATAGTAAAGATGGTAATACTTCCAAAACTAATATAAAAATTAAATGCAATTCCTATTAAAATCCCAATGACGTACATCACTGAAATACAGAAAACAGTCCAAAAATTCATATGGAACAACAAAAGACCTAGAATAGCCAAAACAATTCTAGGGGATAAAGACAATATGGGAGGGCTATCCATGCCGAACTTCAAACTCTACTACAGAGCTATAATAACAAAGACAGCATGGTACTGGCACAAAAACAGACCCGAAGACCAATGGAACAGAATAGAAGATCCAGAAATAAATCCACAGGCCTACAGCCAGCTGATATTCGATAAAGGAGCCAAAGACATACAATAGAAGAAACACAGCCTCTTCAACCGCTGGTGCTGGGAAAACTGGGCAGCCACATGCAGAAAACTAAAAGTGGACCCCAGCCTATCACCATGCACCAACATCAACTCAAAATGGATTAAAGACCTTAACATTAAACCTGAATCTCTGAAACTACTGCAGGACAGAGTAGGAAAGACTTGAACTTATAGGCACAGGAAGGAACTTCCTGAACAAAGTCCCAGGGTCACAACAAATTGGAGAGAGACTAGACAAATGGGACTACCTTAAAATAAAAAGCTTCTGCACAGCTAAATCTATCGCAACTAAGCTAGAAAGACAACCAACTAATTGGGAAAAAATATTTACCAGCAATATATCAGACAAGGGGTTAACATCCTGTATATACAGGGAGCTCAAGAAACTAATCCCTCCCAAACCTAACAAACCAATTACTAAATGGACAAGGGAACTAAAGAGGGACTTCTCAAATGAAGAAATAAAAATGGCAAAGAAACACATGAGGAAATGTTCATCATCCCTGGTGGTGAAGGAAATGCAAATAAAGACAACCCTGAGATACCACCTTACCCCAGTCAGAATGTCCCACATCCACAAATCAGCCAACGACAAATGCTGGAGGGGATGTGGAGAAAGAGGAACCCTATCACACTGCTGGTGGGAATGTACACTTATACAACCACTTTGGAAAGCAGTCTGGAGGGTCCTTAGAAAGCTAAAGATTGACCTCCCTTACTACCCAGTCATACCACTTCTAGGCATTTACCCTGAACAACAGGAACCAATATACAAGGACACGTGCACCTCCATGTTTATTGCAGCACTGTTCACAATAGCTAGGATATGAAAACAACCCAGATGCCCCACCACAGATGAATGGATCCAAAAATTGTGGTATCTATACACAATGGAATATTATGCAGCCATTAGAAATGACAAAATAATGGCATTTGCAGGGAAATGGAACTAGAAGGAATCATGTTGAGCGAGGTAAGCCAAGAACGAAGAGACAAACGGTACATGGTCTCCCTGATAAGCGGATGCTAAATCCAAAATGTTAGGTGATACGACAAAACTAACAGGACTTAAGAAACAAAGAACTCCCACTCATCTGGTTGAACCACTACTAAATATCCCCATGCTGCTGATCACATATATGGTATATAACATGTGAACACCGTTATGTGTTACAGACTGTGATAGACAATTTGCTCCAGGAAAGTTAGAATGAACTTGTGACTTTAAATGAGCATCATTATTCCACAATACTGTGAAATTCTGGAAATTATGTAATCACTTAATCACAATAAAAAATAAAAAATACATGTTTTTTTCTTTATTGTAATGATCCAGGGACTTGAATTCAGGACTTAGGCACTGCTCTTGAGCTTTTGTGCTCAAGGCTAGTGCTTCCTCACTGGAGCTGAATCTCAATTTTTGGTTTTGGGTGATTAATTAGAGATAAGAGTCTTATGAACTTTCCTGCCCAGGTTGGCTGTAATTTGTGATTTTTAGATCTCTGTCTCCTGAGTAGCTAGAATTGCTTGCTAGGAGGTAGTAGCTTGGAGCCACTGTAACTGGGTAAATATCTATCTATCTATCTATCTATCTATCTATCTATCTATCTATCTATCTCTAGCTAGCTAGCTAGCTAGCTATCATCTCTTTATCTATCTTTATGTAGGAATTCAATTCAACATGTCAGGTTGTATACAATGCATCTTGATTAATATCACCTGTTTCACCATTCTCCACACATTCTCCACATCTTTCCCAACCTAATCCATCTCCTCAATTTACCCAGTTTCATTTTCACATATGTACATTGAATATTGTAACTAAATTTGCCAACCATTTTTCTCTCCATTTGTCTGCCTCCCATTCTCTTAACTTCAATCTGACATCATCCACACAAATTCCAGCTTTCTGATATTTATTTTGTTGAACTGTGTTAGTTATTCGAAAATTACATGATTGGAATCCTCCATGCATAGTCAATAAATTTGTGTGTATATGCATATTATCCTCTATATCTATATCTACCTATCTAAATGATATATTTATTTCTACATATAAGTAAAATGTGTTTTTCTCATTTGTACATATATAAGCACATATTTAACCTAATATTTAAATAAAACATGCACACATAATGTGGTATATATTACATTATATATACATTATATTACATGATGTGATATATATTACATTTTCCAGTTGTCCATATGTGGATGTACAAGGGTCTTTTCTTTACAGTATCCTTATGTGTAATCTTTTGGATAACATCTAAGAAATGTGTATCATAGGGTAGTTATACTCAAGTGTTTTACAAATCTTCCACAATGTTTTTACCATTTCTTTGAACCATTTAAGAAAGTGTTTTTATTTCACTGCCTCTAGGATTTAAGTTTATGTTAGCCTGAAATGTGCAATTGGTATACATTTATTTGCTATATTGAGTACTTGAGACAATAAATAAAAATGATAAAAAAATAGTGAGTTCTATATCTTAAATTTGCAATGCAGAAAGGAGACCAACTGACTAATAAGACAATATAATATACAATAGTAGTGAGGAGGATAGTTTGTGCATGCATAGATATGTACATCTGGTTTCTCACCTGTAATTAAAAAAGGAAAGTAATGTATGTACTCTGAGGATAGAAATTATTTAAAGCAGATTTTCTTTAAACTTGATGGTGGAGGCAAGTACAGCACACCCGCCTACTTTTCCTTCCTAACCAGCAATTAAAGACACTGTAATCTCCTTATGGAGTGGGTGCATATTTGATTTGCTAATTTTTGCCTAGCTCTTTACTACTCCTTTTGATTTCCTTGATCTTACCTTTTCTTTCTACTCTGGCCCTATTATTACAGGTATTTTGCTGCCCACTCCCTACATATTACATAATTCAATGCAGAAAATTTAGAAATGGCTGGTAAAATATGCTATGTACATGTGAAACCCCATCTCTGTCCTGCTGCTAATGAACATTGATGTAGGCAAAAAAACTGATTGAATTTTTTTTACTGGTGAATCAAGAAATGAGCTCTTTAAGGATAGACATTATTTTAGCATCAAGAGCTTGCAAATTTGCAGTTTGGGTTTTAATCACATTAATATAATGTAAACAGCTAGCTGGATTAAAAAATGACCTGTCATAATCAGAAATGATTTAGAAAAGCAGTATGATTATATGAAATTATAATGACTTGTTTCCTATATTAAAAAATCTCTAAAATGTAGTCATTTCTAAAAAATATTATGTGAATAAAATGGAAAGAGCCTGAGAAATATCCTTCACTTCTGATCATTACATTTCTACGTTATTAACAGTCGTTTCTAGTTAGAAGGCAAATATAAATTAGTTTATTCTATTTGAGGGAAGGATAATCTACTCTTCTAAATAATGAGCTACAAAATAATGTGTGTATACATACAAAATGATAAATATATGTTCCAAACACTAAACAGAGCACTTTAAAACGTTATTGTAATTTTCCACTAATTTTCTTTGTTCTAGTTATTGCGGAGGGAGCTAGAAATAGATGTAAGCATGATTTAAAAACCATCAAAGACTATGTCTTTAATTAGTTTCATTTTTTTAGGGAAAGAAAAATTATCTTCACTCAACTGGATGTATATATCCTCACAATACTGCAGTGTATTCTGGGGGTTTAAAACCAAACAAGCAAGAAACATGCAGAATCAAAACAAGTTTAAGCAAAGTATCATGTATATGCCTATCCTGTGAAACTATATTGTATCATGTATGTGTAAGGGGCAAATGACTTAAAATAATTGTGTTAGAGTCATGGCTCAGGCAGTAGAGCACCAGCAAATGAGCAAAAGCATCAGGTACTGAGTTCCAGTCCCAGTCTTGGAAAAGAAACAGAATATGAGCACATTGCTGATTAATGATAGTAAGACAGGAGTAGAGGTGACAAAGAAACACATGAGCTAAAAAAATCCCTAACATCAAAAATTCAAGAATACTACTCCTGGGGGGTACATAGCTGTAAGAATTTTTACTAATAATGGGAGAAGACATTTGTTCACTTATTATGCTTATTATATTTTTAATTATATTTTAACAATCAAATAATACATACTGAGTATTAAACAAATCAAGAAAAGCAGAGCACCAGTGGCTCACTCCTGTAATCCTAGCTACTCTGGAGGCTGAGATCTGAGGATCACAGTTCAAAGCCATTCAGGCAAGGAAAGTCCATGAGACTCTTATCTCCAATTAACCACCAGAAAATTGGAAGTGGCGCTGTTGGTCAAGTGGTAGAACACTGGCCTTGAGCGGAAGAGCTGAGGGACAACGCTCAGGCCCAGAGTTCAAGCCCCTCAACTGACATAAATAAATAAATAAATAAAAATTTAAAAAGAAATCAAGAAAACATACAATATTTCACAATACAACAGAAGAGATAAGGCATATAGTTAATAAGATGATTTATTCACATGTGCGGAAATAGAACAATGGCACTTGTTGAGATCAGAATGGGGATGGAGGGAAGAAAGGGATGACTGGAAGTGGTGAGTCCAATCTAGGTATATTATACATATATATATATATATATATATATATATATATATGAATGTGTTAAAATGAAACTCCTTCCTACAACTAATTATTTCTTTTTTAATTTTAATTTTATTGTCAAGGTGATATTCATAGAGGTTATAGTGATATAAGTAAGGTAATGAATACATTTCTTGTCCAACTTGTTACCCCCTCCCTCATTTTTCTCCCATTTTCCCACCCACCAAAACCCCCAAGTTGTACAAATCATTTCCAACATATTGTCTTGTATCACTGTTGCGTTGATTCCCCCTTTGTCCTTTTTCTCACCTTTTTTTTTGTTCCCCTTCCCTTCCCTAATTCAGATAAACGTGTATACAAAATCCAGTATACCAAAATCAAATAGAGTGACAACAGGGGATAAACACACACACACAGAGCTCCCCTATGACCCAGCAATCCCATTTTTGGCATTTCCCCAAAAGATCACAAACAAGGCCATACTAAAGCTACCAGCACAACTATGTTTATTGTAGCATTATTTACCATAGCTAAGATATGGAACCAACCCAGATGTCCCTCAGTAGGTGAATAGATCAAGAAAATAGGATATATATTGATATATATATATATATACCATATGTATATAAGTATATATATATAATATATATACTTAAAATTTAAACGTGATCCTACTGCCCTTCATACTGGAAACTCATTTATTAGAAGATGAGTGAAAATGGTTCTCTTTGCTCTTGTTTAATATTGTTAAATGTAAGCATGAAAATTAAACTTAGGAGACGTCCATGAGCTATATTTTTCTAGAGATACTTCATACATGAAAGATCGTATTTTTCAAGTATTTTCTATTCTATAGTCACAACAAAACTATTTATTTGTAACTTAGAGTGTCAAAAATAAATGTTTGTCTTTAAGTATTTATCCCACTTATTAATGGGGTGGTTGTTTCTTTGAGGATTTGTTTTGGGGGCATTTAACTTTTTCAGTTCTAAGTATATTTTAGGTATGAGGCCCTTGTCTATTTTATGTCTAGTGAAGATCTCCCAATCATGGGCTTTCTCCTGATCTTTCTAGCTATGTACTTTGCCATGCAGAAGCTCTGCAGTTTAATGCAATCCTATTTGTCCAACCTTTCACTGATTTGTTGTGTTTCTAGGTCTTTATTAAGAAAATTTCAGCCTGTGCCAAGGAGCCCTAGAGTTTCTCCTGTTCCTTTCTGTCATGTTTTTAGGGTGCCTGCTTTAACTTCGAGGTCTTTGATCCATTTGGAGTTGATTCTGGTGCAGGGTGATATATAAGGATCTAACTTTAGTTTTCTACAGGCGTTTAACCAACTTTGCCAGTGCCATTTACTGAAGAGACTTTCTTCCATCCTATTGTTTTGGGTCCCTTATCAAAGATTAGGTGTCTATAAGTCTGTGGGTGCATTTTGGGGTCTTCAGTTCTATTCCATTGGTCCTCAGGTCTGTTGGCTAAAGACTTAAAGAGAGACTTTTCTGAAGAGTAAATAAGAAGGCCAATAGACACATGAAGTAATGCTCAACTTCTCTGGCCATAAAATAAATGCAAATCAAAACAATACTGAGGTTCCATGTCTCACCTCAGTTAGAATGGCTATAATCAAGAACTTTAACAACAACAGATGCCAGAAGGGGAACACTAATGCACTTTTGGTGGGAGTGTAAACTTGTTCAACACTCTGGAAAGCAGTATGGAGGTTCCTCAAAAGACTATACATAGAACTACAAAAATGCCAGAAGTATAGCTGTGACTCAATGGTAGAGTAGTAGTAGCCTTGAGTAAAAGATAGCTCCCAGGCCCTGAACTCATGGCCTAGAACCAACACACACACACACACCACCACCACCAACAACAACAACAACAAAGCTTCCTTCTGCCAAAGTGATTGTGCAGAAATAAGAACATGCCACACTGGCACCAGAGAGAACACAGGTTTAGTTTGAGAGTGAGAAATTTGATAAGATTCCATACCAAAATGTCTATCTCTTACAAAAGAAATGCCTGAGAGGAAAGAGTAGAAGGAGGGAGTGACACTTTCTAATAAGAAATATATTCATTACCTACAACATCTTAATAATGATACAATTATATCTTTTTATTTTTACTTATTTAGTTTTTACTTATTTTACTTATTTTTACTTATTTATTTTTACTTATACAGTTGTGGGTCTTGAACTCTGGGCCTGTACGCTGTCCCTCAGCTCTTCAGCTCAAGGCAAGCACTTTACCACTTGAACCACTGTGCCACTTCTGAGTGGTTTATTAGTTCAAAGAGTCTCACGACTTTCCTGCCTGAGCTGGCTTTGAATCACGATCCTCAGATCTCAGCCTCCTGGGTAGCTAGAAATACAAGAGTGACCCACTGGTGCCCAGTCAAATTATAACTTTTTAAAAAAGAAAATAAAAGTTAATGGTATAATAAGATATCATTATTACACTGGCTAAAATTAAACAGAATTAAGCAATATGCAGAAGTAAAAGAACTGGAATCACTCACAATAGTTTAGAGAACTCAACTAGTACATTGTCTGTGGAAATAATGTCTGCTGTTTCTTAAAACCTTAAAAATAATTTTGACATTTGGTCTGATACTTCCAGTCTAACAACATACTCCTAAAGTTGTTTAAAAATTATGACCACAAATACTTGCACATAATTTTTAATGAACTTTATCTTAGGAACCGCCAACTTGTAATCACTGAAATACAAACCAAATATTAAATCAATGAATTCAATTCTGGGCTTACCCTTTGACTAGAATAGTACTCACAATGAAAGGAGAAGGCTATTATTGATAGATGCATCAAAAGAGCTGGCATTTACTCTATGCTACCAAAGCCATGTACACATGACAGCACACCACACCGATCATATCTCATTTAACTCCATGTATTATAAAACTTGAATATAAACTTGCTTGAGGTCATAGGGCAAACAGATGAGGTAAAAGGAAGACATAACTTTCTACATGATAGATACAGGTCTTAGCTTGGTTTTGTTTTTAAACACTAGGATGCATTTGAAAAATTTCTCAGTTAGTGATCTTTGTGAATGGTTACTTTTCACTGTATGTGAAAGACAATACTCAATCTTGGTGGATGAAACTAACATAAGCAAAAATAAAAAAGAAACTGAGCTCAGTTTTTATAGCCTTCTAGGAGATAAAATTATGATTCATCATCTTTTACTTTACTCATGTAACTAACCTCTCTGTACACTATTTTTACAATAAAAACATATTATAAATTTTAAAAAGCATTAGTTTCTGATCTGTTCTTATTTTCAAGACTGTGCCCTAATATTCTCCCTAAAGTGTAATTCTGCTTCTTTTGTGTACTGTATGAGATGGATTACCAAGTTTTTAAATGTCAGTCTCATCAAAATTGTATTCAAGCTTATCTACCATCATTCACAACCTACATATTTAAATATTTGAATTTTCTCATTCAGCCAAGTTGCTATACTTCTTCTTGCTATGTTGCAATATCTACATTTCTACTTAGACATCTTTGCTCACACACAATTCTACATTGAGATGACCTCTACCCGTATACAGTCTTAGTCTTGTAAACACTCACATCCTCCAGATGTTTTACCAAGCATTACTTGTATGTCCAACAGACATGTATTACCTCTGTGCAGCTTTCTCTACTGCTGTATAACTGAATATCAAAAGCAACAACGTTATTAATTATCCATGACACTACAACATTATTAATTATACATGACACTTTATGTTATAAAAAAACCTTGAGGGGCTGGGAAGGTAGCTCAGTGGTAGAGTGCTTGCCTTGCATGCATGAGGCCCTGGGTTCGATTCCTCAGTACTACATAAGTAGAAAAAGGCGGAAGTGGCACTGTGGCTCAAATGGTAGAGTGCTATCCTTGAGCTGAAGAGTTGAGGGACAGCGCCCAGGCCCTGCGTTCAGGCTCCATGACCAGCAAAAAAAAAAAAAAAACAAAAAGCCTTGAAAACTATAGTCTGAGGGCAGATATTTAGAAATGGTTTTTGTTAATGAGCACTGACCCTTCCTTGTGCCTTAAGTTAACAGAAAGCAAAATAAAAGCTAGGCATACCTATCTGAATTTTATATGTATCCTCCTTACTTGGAATCCTTTCTTATACAATTACCTTGGGCTACAGAAAGAGAAAGACTTACTGGTAACACCTTTATGAGAAAAAACTGAGCACATCCATTACACTCATGCAAACATACAGTAGAGTTTAGCAGTACAAATCTTACCCTAAATAAGTGGATAGGATGAAGCTACAAGCAAGGTAAGAGTAGGGACCAAATTATTTCCATGAAATTTATGACATTATGATGACAACATTAATAAGTTCTCTAAAATTCCTCAGAGAATAGAAGTGAACAAATATTCAGCCAGACCACATTTTGACCAGAGTATTTAGTTATGCATACGTGGTTTTATCTCCTGACCAAATTCTTCCTGTAACTATAAAACTCATCTCAGCACCCCCAAAAGAGCCTGAAATATTTTTTCTTCTTTCCAGGTGTGCACATGCTGTATAACAAATCTTTTTTCCCTTCAGTGTCCATTAATTATATAAGAGAATCGTTGGATATTTCTCTACATGTAAATTCATCCTCATCCTCGTTTATCCTTTCTCATCCCCACTTATTTTTAAAACAATGTTCAACAGGTTTCATTATCCCACTCTCTATATGTAGGGTACATATGGAAGAACTATGGTCTTATGTGCCCTTCTATATACTCTTTCTTTCCATTCTGACCCTTCTCTTAGATCCCCGACCTTCAATATTACTCTTTATTTGTTATATTGAGGCACCTGGACAGATTTGAAATGTTAGAACCATGAAGGGAACTGGACCACTTACCTAGAACTCTGGTTAACAGTCTCTTTTTCTAAATAGTTTTTGTACTTATTTGGCTCACAACTAAATCTAATGTACACTTAGCTCCCCTCAGAGATTACCTGTCATTGGCATCCAACTTGTTTGCTATTAATCTTCTCTCACTCACTCTCTTTAATTTTCAAACTATTTTTCAATGGTCAAATGTACCATTCTGGACTATCTAAGCAAAAAAATAAAAAGCACAAAGTATGAAATCAGGGAATAGTTAATTACAAAAATACACAAATGGATTAAAACATTGTTAATTAGTAGAAGTAAATAACTTTGTGTCCTGGTTTTTTGTTTTTACTGTGTATTCAATGTACTCACATGCACATCTGTGAGAGGGTGGAGGAAGGCACTAAATCAGAGGAAAAATTGTGAAAAGTGGAGTGCAATGGTTGCACTACACAGTAATGAAAGTGAGCTATACAACTCATGGGTGGAGATGGGAGAGAGGGAATAGTAGAGAATGAGGGAACAGATGACACTATGAGAAAGGAAATGTATCTGAGGTATGTAAATGATATGACTTCACTGCATATCACCTCCAAAACAAAATAAAATAAATCAGAAAAAAGAACCTTGAATCTCAATAAAGAGACAAAGGTTGAAACAAAAGGAGTGTGAAGCAGAGATCAAAGTAAGGTTAAATACGCATTGTGACCATGTAGATAAGAATATTCAAATCAGAAGGAACAGGAATCTCACAGTAGTGTGCTGCAGAAAGGAAGAGCTTGATCTCATAAAGGCATAGTGATGATGACTGTCAGCATCACAACAGAAGAATAAATGAGTCAGAGAGCACAAGGGATGAGCCCAGTGAGAGTAAATTTACAGAGGAACTTCAGGCACTGGTTTAGGATCTTGGTTTATTTCTGAAGGTAAAAGAAAGTTTGTCTTGTGGTATAGTATTGAGAGTTGTTGAGTTAAGGAATGGCATGGTCTGACTGAAGTTTATAAATCAATTTTCTAGCTTTGGAGTTATGGTTCGGGTAGAATCAAGTGACAGAGTTGAAGAATACAGACCTGTTACCATGAGCTAGGTACGGAGGGAGTACCTACCAAGAATGGAATGATCTATTGTGAAAAATAATAGGTTTCATAGGCTCCAATAAAATCAGACGACTGTTATATTAAGGTTATTGGAAAGAATGAGCAGGGAAGTTAACTTGGAAGCTACTGAATAGAGCATCTAATGATGAGATTTTTTTCTTACATGGTCAGCAGTTATACATATTAATAGAATTTAAATTATAAATATGGAAATGTAAGGGTAAAGTGAGTTGTTGAAGAAGTCATGGACAATGAGCAAAATCAGAGATCAATAAGTCTGGCATTTGGTTAACATAGTTACATATTTCTAAGAGTTGTTCTATGATGATTCTTAGAAAGTGAATTTGGTGAGAGTTTTATAAATGTCACCATTGAGAGAATTTGTTTGTTTTCAGTTTCTTCTCTCAAGTAAGTAATTGAGGCAGGAGCAGAAAATAATATTAGGAGAAGTTTTTGGAGATACAGAAGACAACAGGAAAGTGTTTGGAAATTTAAAATCAGGTCATTTTAGGAAGTATGTGAGATGATGAGTTACTTGTAAGCTTTAGATTTAGGGCAAGCACTGGGTATACAGGTCTGTCAACAAATGGTGGAATAAGTATTTTGCCTTCTTAGGCATTAATCTCTCCCTCATTCTGCTAACCATTTAGGTAGCAAAAAATGCTCAGACGTATTAAATGACTTGCCAAAAGCTGAGGAAGAGTTTAGTAGGACTTCTTAAGTCTCTCAGTGGCCTATGCCAAGACTTGGGACAGATTTTTTTTCCTCAAGTTCTTTTCATGGCTGTTTTGATGGAGATTGTTCCCATTAAAATAAAAAACTTTGAACATTATACATTAAAACCATTCATGATGTTTTCATGCCAACATTAAAAACACATAAATGCTTAATGTTTTACTTACTGTTTAACTAGAAAAAAATGACCATTTGTTGGTATATCACCACTGGGTACAACTCTTAACACTGACATTTAGATTCAAAACCAGTTTAACTTCTATATTGAAGTATTATTTTCCTACATGAAAGTGAAAAAAATCAAGTATTTATGTTAAAAACCATTTGCTTTGTATTATTTACTGTAATCCAAAATCTGTTTGTTTATTTTTCCTAAAGCATTATAGGGGTTGGAGAAAATAGAGGTGAGTGTTCTGTAGAGCAAGTGGCTGTGCTCTTTAGAAGCTCTGCTTCCCATTTAGTCCTCACCAGCCACCAACAACTGCAGTTGCAGCTGAGGGAAGAATATTCTATAAGAAGATCTAGTTCATAGATCTGGTCTACACAGACAATTCTGTTTAGTCGAAGCTAACAGATCTCTGTAGCTAATAAGGTACTGTGACAACATGGAATTTTTAAAACTTGTATCACTGTTTTAAAATCTAGATTTCTGATATATAAACTTAATTGGTTTTACACATTTCTAGAAAATAATGCTGAAAATAAGATATTGATTATTTCCAATGTTTAGGGAGAAATGGAATTTTAAACCAATGTATGGGAAACTGTGTAACTATATATGTGTGTATACATTTGTATGTAGATGGTATTGGTTTTACATAAATAAACCTGCAAGGTGATAAAAAAGATAAGATGATGAAATAGAGAACAAATTAAATAACTTTGCAGTCAGCATGTGGTACCAAACATGATGCAGGGTGTTCACAATGAAATCAACATTCAAAACTATTACTGTGCTTGTCTTACCTCTAAGTAGATTGAGTTTCAGGGAAGACAGGCAATAAAGCAGACTTTTCAACTATCACAAAACTGTTACCACTATACATCTCTTGGGAGAGATAGCATTCCACAAAGTATTTTTAATAAAATAAAATAAAAATGAAGCCAGGTATAGTAGCTGAATCTTGTAATCTTAAGTAAATAAATAGGAAGTGTAGATCAGGAGATCTTAGTTTGAAACTAGGATAATCTTAGCAGATGAGCAGAATAGCTCAATAGCTATGTACATACGACCATATAAGATGATACTAAGCAAAATGAACTCCAAGACATGAACACAAGAGGTTTTATCTTTGTTGTTCTTCTCAGTATACTACATGATTTCTTTATACTTTTATGTTTCCCCCTATGGTTTATCTCCTGCTGTCATTATATGTTTATCTGAACTAAGGAAGGGAAGGACAACAACAAAATGGTGAGACAAAGGGGGAACCTATGCAACAGCGATACTCACAAGACAATATATAAGAAATGATCTGTACAACTTGCAGGGGGGAGGTCTGACGAGAAAGAGGGAAAAAATGAGGGAGGGAGTAACAAGTTAGACAAGAAATGTAATCACTACCTTATATATATAACTGTAATCCCTCTGTACTTCACCTTGACAATAATTTGCTTTAAAAGCCTTATAAGAATGGGAAAAAAGGCCGGGCGCTGGTGGCTCACGCCTGTAATCCTAGCTACTCAGGAGGCTGAGATCTGAGGATCGTGGTTCAAAGCCAGCCCGGGCAGGAAAAACCGTGAGACTCCTATCTCCAATAAACCACCAGAAAACCGGAAGTGGCGCTGTAGCTCAAGTGGTAGAGCGCTCGCCTTGAGCTGAGGGACAGCGCCCAGGCCCAGAGTTCAAGCCCCACGACCGACAAAAAAAAAAAAGAAAAGAAAAAAGCTGGAAGTGGCACTGTGGCTCAAGTAGTAGAGTGCAACCCTGAACCGAAGAGCTGAGGGAGAGTGCCCAGGCCCAGAGTTCAGGCCCCACAACCGGACCCAAAAACAAAAGAAAAAAAAAAAGAATGGGAAAAAAGAAACTTGCTCAGTCTTAACAGTTCAGAGGACTCCAGCTCAGTGATTGTATACAGTGGTGCATACTTGTCCCAGATATTAGGAACACACAATGGCTAGGGAACTGTTGTGCACCTATTGTTTCCCAGTGACTGAGGAAGCACATATATGAAAGTCCTCATGAGATTCCATGTACAGAAGATATCAACTCTGAAGGAATTTTATTCAGGAAGTTATAATACACGTGTCAGATAGGGAAGAAAGAATTTGATATTAATAGAAGAATGTAGGCCACCTAAAACAAAGCACGTTGAACTGCCCAGTTCAGATGCTTTTAGTCTTCACTTCATAGTTTTAATTTTACATTGAAAAGGACAATGGAGATTGAGTGACCCAGAGAAGTCAAAGAAAAGCAAATGGGAAGAGACCACCTGAAGAAATGTCCTAGATACAATAAATTTATAATCACTACCACTATGTAGCATTTTTTACTCATGAAAGCATCTAAAATCAGAATGGGCCTTACAATGAAAATCATAGAGAGGCATCATAGCATCTTTATATCAGCATCTTTCTTTTGTGTTAGTAATACATACAATAGTTGAGATCTTGACAATAATTGAACTTGACAATGATTGTTGAAGTATGATAGTGTGATGGCACACAGATGTAATCTCAGGTACACAAGAGGAAGAGATGGAAGAATATTAGTAGAAGACTGACTCCAGGCAAAACACAGGTCCTAATGAAAAGTAAACTTAGACAATAATAATCTAGGAGCATGGCTCAAGTGGTAAAGACTACCAAATACAAAGCCAGAGTTCAAATCTCAGTACTAACAACAACAGCAAAGGGGTAGTTTAACAACACTATTTGGCATTGTTAAACTCTCAATGAAATACACTGTCAATACTTCAAAGTCATAAAAGATAACAGATGATCTATCATTTTTCTGTTGTTCAGTCTAACAATATTTCATATAATTGATGGATATTAAATACTATGAAGTTGTTTTGATCCTCTCCTGTCCAAAAAGCACAATGAATCATTGTGATGGTGCTGTTGTATTGTGTGCATTTAGGGCTTTTTAATGTTAGCCAATCATTCAAAAAATAAAAATAAATAAAAACTAAGCAATTGCTTTTAAATTTGTTAGAACAGAAAACTGCTATTTTTTAGTCAGCAGTTACGTAACTTTTAACTATAGATATTAAAATAACATACATCTCTAAACTTGTTAACTTTTCCTATTATGTATTTTTTAACTTATTTCAAAGCTGGACTATTAAATTGGTTCTGGGATCCCATAAAAGGGGGAAGGTATTCAGATAGTCGTAACTAATTTCTCCAGGAAAAATAGATCATAAAGTTGTATATTAAGCCTCATTATGGAATCTTCATGAGTTTCCATAAATGGATCAATAAACTGTAGTAAATCTAAACAATGAGATAATATTCAGCCAAGAAGAAAGAAATCAAGTTGTTTGCAGGAGAATGAATAGAACTGGAGATTATCATATTGAGTGAAATAAGCCAGACACATCAAAACAAATATTCCATGTTTTCTCTTAGGCAGAATCTAATTTGTTTAAACACATGAAAGTGGAAAAAAGGTAAGAGATTGAGAGGAGTACAGAATAGAAGGTACTTTATACACACGTACAAAAATCCAAAGTAAAACCCATTATTTTGTATAATTTATTTGGAAAGATGCTTGATTATGTTTAAGAGATTTTAAATTTTAAAAGTTATTTTTTCCCTTCTTAAAAATACAGTAAATAACCTGGATTCCCAGAAGACCTATATAGAAAACATTGACAATACTATACTTTGTATAAAAGAATAAAATTCAGCCGAGTGTCAGTGGCTCAGATTTGTAATCTTAAAGCTCAGAAGGTTGAAACCTGAAGATCATTTTTTGAAGCCACACTTGGTTTAAAAAGAGTCCATGACATTTTCATCCGCAAATAACCACCAAAAATCTAGAAGGGGAGTTCTCAAGTAGTAGAGCACTAGTCTTGAGCAAAAAAGCTAAATTACAGAGCTCAGGCCCTGCACAAGAAATAAATAAAATAAAATAAAATAGGGCTGGGAAGGTGGCTCAGTGGTAGAGTGCTTGCCTCGCATGCATGAGGCCCTGGGTTCCATTCTTCAGGACCACATAAGCAGAAAAAGCCAGAAGTGGCTCTATGGCTTAAGTAGTAGAGCCCTGGCCTTGAGCTGAAGAGCTGAGGGACAGCACCCAGGCCCAGAGTTCAAGACCCACGACCGACTAAATAAATAAATAAATAAATTTCACAGGTAGGGCATTTCCCCGATGCTTCTGTGATGGAGAATCTGTCTTGAAGAAAAACCTAAAGAAGCAGCTTGCTTTCTCCGATCAGCCTCTAGCCTGAATTTCCCCTTTCAGGATTGCATCCTTTGCTGGGAAGGGTCTTTTTTTTAATTTTATTTTTTTTTATTTAATTTTATTTTATTTGTGAACATACTGTACAGAAGGGTTACAATTGCATGGGCAGGATAATGCGTACATTTCTTACCAAATATTGCAGCCTCCTCCTTTGTTTACCCTTCACATCCCTTCCCAGCCTCCACCCTCCCCCCCATCCCAATCC
>NW_012267448.1:523860-525585 GCF_000151885.1 Dipodomys ordii
AGCGCTCAGGTATCGCCCGGCTGCGGTCTCCACCGCGACCCTGCGGCCGCCGCAGCCAGCGGCTGCTGGGTAGTGCTCAGATGTGTATTCTTGCCTTGGCTTTCTCTCACTTGTCTAACTCTCTGTCCTGTGATGGCACACTTGGTGTGTTTCTCTGGCTTAGGACTGTTCACTGGAACTCTAAAACTGCTTTCTATGCGAGAGCTTGTTCAGATTCCAGCTTCTCCTCCACCATCTTGTCGCCTCCGGGCCTTTTTTTTTTTAAGGAACTCTATTTTGCAAAGGTCCAAAACAAAAGAATTCTCAAGTCAAATAGGTAAAAGTGAAACAGAGTGCCTTTACTATGTTGAAGACATTGGCCCTGATGCTGCTGGTCCTGCAGGAGGCGGGGTCTATCCCTCTGATTGTGACGTGTTTGAAGTGGATACCATGTAAATACCAAGAAGCATGAAATATTGCCTTGCTTAGAGAATAGCTTTCCTCAGAAGGCAGAACAGATTTTCATGGAGATCATCAAAAGATGTTCTTATAATATGGACAAGATGGCAAGAAGAAAGTAAAAACTAGAAGCTTACAAACAAACAAAAATGAAGTAAAGCTGAATTGTTGGGGCTCACAGTTATGATTCTACATATTTAGATTCTGATTCTTGAGCATTTAATTTTGAAGCCAGACCAGGTAAAAAAAATCTGTGAATCTTTTATCTCCAATGAATCATTGAACAAAACAAAACAATAACAATTACAAAACAGAAATAAAGCTGTAGCTCAAGTAGTATAACACTAGCCATGAACAAAATATCTCAGGGACTGTGCTCAGGCCCCAAGTTCAAGTCACAGGTTCAGCACAAAATATAAATTGTTAAGAAATAGTTGAACATTCTGAGAATGGACTTTTAGTTGCCTACAGTCGGTTTCAGAAATAGCAATATGTCTGTGTCTGTCTATTTTTCAGTGAATTAACACTAATTATACTGCTATTAAAGTCTATAGTATTTTCTCAAAAAAAATTGGGAGGGGGGAGGGCTTTACCATAGCTTGAACTTAGAACTTCAAGTTCACTTAGCTTTCTTGTTCATGGCTGGTGCTGTACCAATTGATCTATTTCTCCAGTCTGGCATTTTGCTGTTTAAATGAAAATCAGTCTCAAGGACTTTTCTGCCTGCATTGGAAATATAATCAGATCTCACCATCCTGACTAGCTGGGATTACAGATGTGAGGCTCCAGTACCAAGCTTTGTCTGAAACATTTTGTAAAGGACAATCTATTTTATAAATAAACACTTAAGTAGAAAGTGCCATTCTATTCTAAATATGCTTTAACTACTTTATTTGAGTTCTGTCAATTTATTCCAATGTTTAAAATTAACATTGTTTATGAGAAAGGCCACATATTTAATGAATCACAGAACCAAATATGCTAATATTCATGAACACTGAATATATATTCAGCATATATATTTACATAGACATATAATATATAGATATATAGATATATATTATGTTATATATAAATGTGTATTTATATAATATATACTAAATATCATATAACATAATAAATTCTATTATATGTATTATATAATATAAAATAAAAATTATATAATACAAAATAAAATATAAAAATAGGGAAAGAAGAAATAAAACTCTCCCTCTTTGCAGATGACATGATCTTGTATTTAAAGAATCCCAAAGACTCCACTCCCAAATTACTCAAGCTGATTCAAAA
>NW_012267448.1:526945-547622 GCF_000151885.1 Dipodomys ordii
ATGGATCAAGAAAATGTGGTATATATACACAATGGAATTCTATGCCTCCATCAGAAAGAATGACATTGCCCCATTTGTTAGGAAATGGAACATCTTGGAAAAAATTATATTAAGTGAAGTAAGCCAGGCCCAAAGAAACATAGGTCCCATGGTTTCCCTTATTTGCAATATCTAGTATATGTATGAGTCAAGCGGAAAAGTTTGGATAATGTGATGTTAGGAAAATGAACCCTTAGATATGTATTTTAATGTTTTTTGCCTTTCATGCATGTGTTTCTAACGCATTTATAAGATTATCACTTTGTAGCTTTGTATGTCCCTCCCCCACAGTATAACCCCTACTTTCACTATATTTTATGTCAGTATAAGTTGTAGAGGAGATGGGGAAAAACAAGTCGTTTAATGATACAGGCGGACCTGTTGCAACAATGAGAAGTACAAGTTGTCATGTCCAAAAGGAGCTTTACAATGTTGGTTGGGGGGGGGAGGGGGGACACTGGGAAGGGATGTGAAGGGTAAACAAAGGAGGAGGCTGCAATGCTTGATAAGAAATGTACACATTAACCTGCCCATGTAATTGTAACCTCTCTGTACAGTGTGTTCACAAATAATAAAAAAAGAAATAAAATAAATATATATTTTTATAAATATATTATATTATATATTGGATATATTTTATACAAATATTTATATATCATACAATATATTTTATAATATACTAATATATATTTATAAATATAAAAACATCTATAAATATATTTATATACATAAATTTATATATTCAGTATGTATATATACACATATATATGTGTATATATATATACATATATATGTATAAATCCTTCCCTTTTAATATTTCTTGTTTGTTTTTGCCAGTCCTGGGGTTTGAACTGAGAGGTGTCCTCAAACTTTTTTGTTGTTCGTGGTGGTGGTCGTGTGGCTTGACTTCTGGGCCTGGGCACTGTCCTTCAGCTCTTCAGCTCAAGGCTACTGCTCTACCACTTGAGCTACAGCACCACTTTCAGTTTTCTGGTGGTTTATTGGAGATAAGATTGTCACGGACTTTCCTGCCAGAGCTGGCTTTGAACTGCGATCCTCAGATCTCAGCCTCCTGAGTAGCTAGGATTACAGGTGTGAGGCACCAGCTTCCAGCTGTCCTTGAACTTTTGTGCTCAGTGTAGTGTTCTACCATTTGAGCCACAGCTCCTCTTACAGTTTTGTGTATGTGTGTGTGTATGTGTGTGTGTGTGTGTGTGTGTGTGTGTGTGTGTGTGTAAATGGAGCTAAGAGTCTCAGAGACTTTCCTATTCTGCCTTGCTTTAAACCACAATCCTCAGATCTCAGCCTCTTCAGTAGCTAAAATGTGTATATGTAAATTTATTCTATTGAAGCTGAGTTGTTTTTTTAAGTAGAATTTATAGCAAGATTTAATCAATTTATTTTAGAAATAAGGAACCAACTCATGGCTCACTCACAGTTATCTGTATTTGAAGGTATTAGGATATCATGGAAAAAAGTGAAACAGAAATACTAGCATATAGATATTCAGCTAAGTTCAAAACCAAAGAGAGCTCCCTATAAATATGTAAATTACTCTTAAAATACTATATAAAATTCTATTTCTAAATATCGGAAAAGTCAAACTAAATTCTTTCAGACTATACTTCATTATAACTGGCATGGAAGAAAGCCTTACCACTCCTATAAACAAGCTTGAGCTACAGGTCAGTAAGGAAACAAGCCTTGGAGTAGTCACTGAAAAACATTCTCACAGCAAACAGAAAAGCCAGTCTTGTATCTAATGGTGTGTGTAGGGGCAGCTTAGCACTGTGTCTGTGATCACCACAGCCACATCCAGGGCAGCTGAGGTTTCCTCCCACCTCATTCTTCCACTAAGGTTGGAATGACTGCTTTGACCAATGCCTTCTTTCATAATGTTTGTGGATATTCTCTCTTTATTTTTATAGGAAAATTTTATATCCCAATCATACTCTGAGAAGAATATTTGGTGGCACATTGTAGTATCTCAAAGAAAATAATATATGAGATTGGGTCAAATTCTAGAAAGATGCTATCTATCTACTTAGCAACAGAAATATCATTTCTCTTCTGAGTCATGAAACATTCCTATTGCAACTGATGGTAGTGTTGATTGCATATGATTGTAATACTTTTTTGTTGTTCTTTGTGATGGTAGTGGGGCTTGAACTCAGAGGCTGGGCCCTATCCCTCAGTATTTTTATTGTTATTGTACAGTTGATATACAGAGGGTTACCGTTACATGAATCAGTTAATGAATAATGAGTACAATTGTTTTGAACCATGTCTTCCCTTCTGATTCTCTCTCCCAGTCTTTCCCTCCCATCCCCACCGATAAAGATTTTCAGTTAATTCTGGACACGTTAATTAACTACAGCTCTATGTGTATCGTTTTACTAGATAAGAGTTTCATGGACTTTTCTGCCTGGGCTGTCTTTGAACTTGCATCCTCAGATCTCAGCCTTGTGAGAAGTTAGGATTACAGGCAGGAGCTATCAGTGCCAGACTTTGATTGTAATACTTGCTATATAAACTAGTATATAAAACACAGTGACTAGAAGTAGAATCTATCAACTGGTATATTTCCAGAAATCGGTAATATTACTTAGTAATTATAAAATAAGATGTTTGATTTCAGCCATACCCAAAGTAAGCACTGTCCAATTCTAATCCTTGAAATTTTTTGAACATTTTATTAGCATAAATTAACTATACATGAAGGTTCATTGCAATATTTACAATATGCCTATAATACACTTAGGTCAAATTTACTCCATCTGTATTAGTTTTTCTTTTCTTTTTCTTCCTTTAGTGCCAATCTTGGGCTTGAACTCAGGGCCTGAGCACTGTCCTGAGCTTCTTTGCTATAGGCTAACACCCTACCACTTTGAGCCATAGCTCCACTTCTAGCTTTTTTGGTAGTTTAGTGGAAATAAAGGTCTCAACAACTACCCTGCCCAGACTGGGTTAGAAATATGATCCTCAGATCTCACCCTGACTGAGTAGCTAAGATCACAAAATGAGCCAACAATGCCTGGCTCTATATTCCTTTTTCTTCAGTCTGCTCCCCCTCTTTGCTCAAATGTAACAATGCATGGTGATTTCTTTATGCATTTGTGTAAATATAAGAATAAAACATTTGAAATTTATGAAAACAAAAATGTGATCTTAGCTGGGTGCCAGTGGCTCACAAATATGATCCTCTGTACTCAGGAGGCTGATATATATATATATATATATATATATATATATATATATATATATACATATATACACATATACATATATATATATGGATTACAATGGATACAAAATATAAAATAGTAGTAAGAAAATTTAAGGAGATGGTCTCCATATTTAAGGTAGAATAGATCATTTTTAAAATCAGTGTGAGATACTAGTTAAAAGTATAGATTCTGCTGGGCTGGTGGTCATGCCTGTAATCCTAGCTACTCAATAGGCTGAGAACTGAAGATTGCAGTTGGAAGCTAGCCCAGGCAGAAAAGTTTGTGAAGCTTTATTTCCAATTAACCATCAGAAAACCAGAAGTGGAGCTGTGGCTCAGTGGTAGAGCACTAAGTTAGAGCACAAAGAACGCAAGGTTAGTGACCAGACCTTGAGTTCAAGCCCCATGACAGACAAAAAATAGGTAAATAAATAAAAGAAAAGAATAAATAAATAGGGTGTCCTATATTTACATTCAGATATCATTATTTGTAGGTTATGGAGTGTATATCCTGGAATTCCATAGTACAGACTAAATTTTTGCATAACTTCCACCATCATATTTCTTTGTGAATATTTCTATAGAAATTAAAAATGACGGGGGCTAGGAAGGTGGCTCAATGGTAGAATGCTTGTCTTGCATGCCTGAGGCCTTGGGTTCGATTCCTCAGCACCACATACGCAAAAGAAAAAAGAAAAAAGCCGGAAGTGATGCTGTGGCTCAAGTGGTAGAGCACTAGCCTTGAACTGAAGAGCTGAGGGACAGCGCCCAGGCCCAGAGTTCAGGCTCCAGACCAGACCCCTCCCAAAAAAAATTAAAAATGACTTTAGGGGCTAGTTGTTTATTCCTGTAACCTTAGCTACCTTTGGAGGCTAAAGTCTGAGGATCATGATTTGAAGCTATCCTATACAGAAAAGTATTTGAAAACTATATATGCAACTAACCAGTTTAAGAAAAAGAAACAAAACAAAATAAGCCAGATATGGAGATGAGGATTAAGTGCTAGAAAACCAGCCTTGAGGAAAAAAAGAAAAAGGGAAAACAACAAAACCTCAAGTGAGAGTGCAGGGCCCTGAGTTTAAGCCCTATAGGGATAGAAATCAACTATTCAATCTTAATACATCTAAAGATTTTAGAAGTCATATGGATTTATCTGGGAAACACTAATAGTAATAGGTTTTCCAAGCATATTTAACCCTATATTTGTGTATGTGTAGAATGTATGAGCTTGGGGATGTACATACTAACTCTCACATAATTGATGTTCCTTAAGCCAACTTTTAGAAAAAATAGGGTTTTACATAATTATCAATCACACTGATGTTGCTAGGTTTGATTATTCTTTATATACTGATGGACTATGGGATAACAAAAAGGTTTATTATTGTATATATACTTAATTTTTGTATCTCAGTTTAACCATGAACAAATGAAAATAACTTTTTCAGGAACAATGAAGTCAGAAACAATGAACATAAATATTTTACACTGTTAGGATCTAAAGTAAGTATTTATCAAGTGAGTATTTATCAAATGAATACTAAAAAAGGAATAAATATTTTATCATGCTATATTAGCATCTAATCATGTGCTCTTATTAGCTCATCTTGCTATTATGTGCTTGTCTCAAGGTTACTTTTGTAAGGCATCTGTTATAGCCTTTGACTTATTCACTGAATTATATGACCACTTCTTTCTCCAGTGCATTATTTTTCTATGTTGCTCCTGGCCTTTAAAGTTATGGCCTTGTGACAAATGTTCTTAAGTCTATCTGCTCCTATTCTTTTCTCTACTTTCTCTAACCACCAACATCCAGAAGAGTTACTCTGTCTCACATCCCCTACTTAATTGGTTTCAATCTCTGCCTAATTCAGTCTAATTTTAAATTGTGTGAGTGCATTTCTTTTGCTTTCTCCACTACTCCACTCCCACCCTGAACCATTTCTTTGATATTTTCATCTACTCTGCTCCACACCTAATTGATGGGTTAACTCCAGAATTAGCCTTAGACCTCTCCTTCTACTTTTATTTCTACATGATCTTACTCAAATCTAGGTTTAAAACATATCCATACACTTGCTGTCTTGATAATTTACTCCAATAGCTTTTCTGACATTCTGCCAATTTGCCATCTTCCTTTGAAAACATAAAGCATATTTCCAACTAAAAAGAAATGTTCACCTGCTCTTCTACCACTCTCACCACTTGGGGAAAATTCACCAGCTGTGAAAATGTCAGCATTTGTGCATAATTTTCCTAAGGGGAAACCAGGAGCTCCCTGTGGTCCATGCTCCACTGTTACCACCTCTGCACAATAGATTCTGTCACTAATTTCTAAAATTTCTTCTTCATAAGTATTTGCAACATATGCCTTTCTTGATTTCTCCTATGTCAATAAGCCAATGCATTTTTAATGTGGAAACCAAAATTCCACAAAACGGATATAATTCTAGTTCTTTAAAATTGAATTTGAGTAGAAGTATTTTATAATAAATTTTAAATTGTTCTGAAATTAACTATTACTTGAACCATACTGCCTCACACATATTGAATCATCCTAAGAGTTGATTTTAATTATATATTTTTGAATCTAAACTTAACTTTATTTTGGCATTTTTACATAAAGACTGGCTTAATTTAATTTTTTCTCATCTCTTTTTGATTTTAACTTTTTCTTTATGCTATTTAAATCTTCAACATATTCTTCATCCTGGTAGTTAAAAATTATACATACAGATGCTACAATTGAAATAATAATCTTAGTTTATTTAAATTAATACTTATGAATTAATTTAATGTGAATCTGAAGCAAAGTAGGCAGATTGAGTACAATGCCACATTCCTTCTTTCTTTATTATGCTGTCTAATACAAAGAAGGCATAAATGCCCTGAATTTATCATTGGTATTGTTTAGACAGCTCTGTGTTCTCTAATATGCAAAAGTCAATGTTTTCTAAGCCATGAATTGTTGCACTAGTAATTACATTGCCATCCATCAGTCATTCAACTCATCCTAGCTACTCAAGAGTCTGGAATCTGGAGGATCACAATTTGAACCTAGTCTGAGCAGAAAAGGCCAAAGGGTTTCATCTCCAAAATAACAAACAGAAACTGAGCTTGACAATCTGACTTAGTGTAAGGATCCACAGCAAACTAGTATATGTGTTAGTACTGATAAACACATACTGGCACATCATTATCACTCAATGTTCATAGTTCACACTAGAGTTCATTCTTGGTGGTATGCATTTTATGATTTTTGATAAAAGTATATGAATATATATTTACTATTGTAGCATAATACCAAATAATTTACTCTAAAATTTATCTCTATGCTTCCTACTCTTCTCATCTGTGTGACTGTTAATTCTATAACCATTAATGTTTATATTCTTTACAGTTTTATCTTTTGTAGATGTTTGAATTTTAATAGTTTTGAAATATTTCATATTGTAGGAAACACTCTAATCTTTCTCCAATTAAATTTGTATTTTCTACCATAATTGGATACAATTCTATGTCCATAATTGGATAAAATTGAGAGATAAATCTGTAACATAAATGTCATGAAGCTTCCAGAAATACTATAAATGGAAAGAATGGTATTCTGGTGAGAGAAAAATATCCCATAAAATATTCACTCTAAAATAAAATTTCAATGTAACTAAAATTTAATGCAAACAAAATTGAATGTAATGAAATAGAAAAAAAAAGAAATTTGTGCTTGAGGTGTGCTCAAGTGGTAGAATCTCAGATTAGTAAGATGTGGTCCAACCCTAGTATCACAAAAAATAAGCAGATGATAAATAAATAAATAATAACTACAAGTTTCTGTGCCTTGTGCACTGGTAACAAACTCAGTGCCTTCAGAACATTTAAACACAGATCTGAAGCTATACTCTTGGAATATACTACAAGCACAGTTTTCACATGAATAAGTCATGAGGGTATACGTGGTGTACAAAAATATGTTTCTTAAAAATACATAAGAAATTCATAATAAATAAATTCAACTTTCATGCATGTGTGTGAGTAGAACGTGCAATTTCTTTATAACTGAATCAAAACTTTTACATATGAAAAAAAAATAGGCTGTTTAATCAGCTTAGGATTCATAAATGCTCTATCTGACACTCCTCTATGTATATCTACATTTCCACAGATCTTTCTTATCCACTATATGTTAATTTTGGGGGGAAAGGGAATGTAAAAGAATACAATTGTAATACTGTAGAGTTAGATGTTATCTGCAGAAAATCATGTTTGGAATAATACTCCAAATGATGCTTGTGAGATTTTTTTCAAGTTTTACTCAAAATAATCTGCAAAATGTATTTGAGAAAATTAAACATAAATTGATTCTGCATTTTACTTATATCCTATGGAAAAAATGAGAACAAATCAGTGTATTATCTGAGACCTAACCTTAGAAAACTCTGGTATGACTTCCAACTTCTACCTCCATGAATATTAATTTTGACTTTGGGACATGAGCTAAATAATTGTGTAAATCAAAATTTCCAATCATCATTACTTCTATACATCACGTGCACAGTTTTAAATATCACAAAATATGAATTCTTTGTTGCTATCTAATTATTTGCATGAGAAGTTAGCATCAGAATACCTATTCATTATAACATAAACTTTAAGTCCTGGCTATTGTGTAGGTTCAACCAGGCCCTCATGTTTATAAGACTCCTGTCTCAACAAATAACTGGATGGATGCAATGGCTGTGCCTGCCATCCCAAGCTATGGGAGAGGCTGACATCAAAAAGATCACAGTTCCAGGCCATGCAAGCCGGAGAAGTCTGTGAGAATCCATCTCTATACAGGGAATCTGGATGAAGTCGATGCATTGCAATTATGAGAAGCCTAAAAATGGGTCGATAGTGAACTAGATGTGGTCTCAGAAGGCTGCTGTCTGGAGGATTGTGATTTGAAGTCATCCCACGCAGTGACTTGCAACGAATTCTACGTCTAATTAACTGACAAAAGTCAAGGTTATAGGAGTAGCTCATGTGAATACCAGCCATGAGCAAGAAAATGAATGAAAACACCAGGCCCCGATTCAAGTCCTAGAACAGACAAAAGAAAACAACAAAATCAGCCATAAACAGGGCTGTTGTCATGGTTTGGTGGTAGACTGCTTGCCAAGCAAAAAGTAAGACAATGTGTTTGAGAACCAATACTGTCCAAAGAATAATATTATAATAAATATGTCTACGTTTCTGTTCTAGTTAATCAAGTCTAGTTTAAATATTTGATTGATTGAGTGATTTATTTTCTTTACCTGAGTGTATTTTCAAGTTTAAATGAAATTGTTTTCTTTTTGATCCATAAAAAGGTATAACTCAGGAATTCTTGCTTATATTAAAATGAAAACGTATGCTAATGAGGAAACAGTCTTTTATCCTTAATAGTCTATATTTTTCAATACCAACTATCCTTGTTTTTATTTCTTTTTGGTCGGTCGTGGGGCTTGAACTCTGGGCCTGGGCGCTATCCCTCAGCTCTTCAGCTCAAGGCTAGCGCTCTACCACTTGAGCCACAGCGACACTTCTGGTTTCCTGGTAGTTTATTAACTTTCCTGCACAGGCTGGCTTTGAACCACGATCCTCAGATCTCAGCCTCCTGAGTAGCTAGGATCACAGGCATGAGCCACCGACACCCGGCCCAACTATTCATATTTTGGCAAAGACACTGGCATTGAGTATTATGTACTTACATTTGACTAAATTGGCTGAATTTGAAACACCATCTTAGATGTAGCTCTTTGCAAAAGTTGATGACATCTACAGCAGAAATGATTCCAGTTCAGGTTCATCTGTGTATTGAGGATTTTGGTTCCTAATATTAATAAAGCAGATCATTAATTGGTGAAAACTTCATTCCATATGGTAGTTAATAATAGTATATTCAGGGAAATGCACTGAGTTTGAGGGATAAAACGTTTACTTACTTCTTGACCATTTCTTTTCTTTTTTTTTTAAATTTTTTATTGTGAAAATACCATACAGAGGGGTTACAATTACATGGGCAAGGTAACGAGTACATTTCTTATCAAGCATTGTTTCCTCCTCCTTTGTTTCCCCTTCCCATCCCTTCCCATCTTCCCCCCTACCCCCCACCCTCCCACCCCCCGCCAAAGTTGTAAAGTTCGTTTTTCGACATAACGACTTATACATCTCATTGTCGCAATGGGTCCACCTGTATCCCTATTTAAATGGTTTGTTTTTGCCCTTCTCCTCCACAAAATATACCAACATCAAATACAATGAAAGCAGGGGTTTTACTGTGGGGGAGGGACATACAAAGCAACAAAGAAATAATCTTATAAATATGTTAGAAACAATAGTAAGAAAGAAAAATCATTTGTATACTTATCTTGGGGTTCATTTCACCTAGCATCGACTCATCTGACCTTTTCTGCTTGTCTCAGACATATACTAGTTATTACAAATAAGGGAAACTATGGGACCTATGTTTTTTGGGCCTGGCTTACTTCACTTAATACAATTTTTTCCAAGCCTTTCCATTTCCTAACAAATGGGGCAATGTCATTCTTTCTGATGGAGGCATAGAATTCCATTATGTATACATACCACATTTCTTTTAAATCAAAGAATATATTTTCATATTCAAAATTCATATTTGCCATTAATTGCAAGAATAAGTTCTAAAAATTACATTCTTCAGAATATAGTTAAAATTTCCAATTTCTCTTTCATCTTGCTTATTTCTGACACTTTATTTTCTCAACTATTCTATAGCTTCACAATTTTATCGTTGAAATATAACCTTAGCAACAATTGGAAGTTATTTTAAATGACCTATCTCATATTCTAAATACCATTGAATTTTACTTCAGGTACTCTAGTTATTGTCAAGAATGACAGAAGTTTTACAACTGAATGTTTCCTTTTTATTGGTGATATGATGAAAAACTTTCTTGAAATGAACACTATTTTGTACTATTGTATTCTGCATGTTTGGTAGTAGACTTATTTTCATCCCTGTTTATCATTTTATGCCTGAAGCAAAATTATTCCCAGAATTAGCTTATTGAGGATGAATAGGTCAAGTTGAGTATGGAAGCCAAAACAATGAAATTCCTTATCATCTGTGGCACAGAAGGACAAAATCCTTCTAAAAAATAAACTCTCAAGGATACTTGTGACCATCTTCCAGAGTCTTAGAGTAAGCACTTTTAAACATATGGCACAATGAGAAATGTAAAAATGACTTAGATTGCCTCTCTGTATGTAGATTTTTGAATTAAATGACTCATTTAATTTAAAATTTCATAATTGCTTAGAAAAAGGAAACTAAATAAGGGAAATATGAACAACTCAATTGCTTAAAAATTGTAAATCCTGACAATAAGAAAATATGGAGAGGGGTACTCTTGCCAAAATACATTTCTAAATTATGAATAAATCACATATATATATCGATTGCTTAACAAATATTATGCACCTGATACAAGTAAATTTGTCAAATGAAAACAGTTCTAATGACATTTAATAATACTAAGTTCTTTTATTCATGTAAGTTACATAATGCAATCATAATATAAAATAAATATCTGAACATAGCTCTTTTAAAATTAATTCTAAAGATAATTCTTGAAAACAAATTCTTTTCTTTTCTTTTTTATGACAGTCCTGGGGCTTGATCTCAGGAATTCAGCTCTGTCCCTAAGCGTTTTTGCTGAAGGCAATTGCTCTACCATTTGAGTCATCATTCTAATTTCAAATTTTTAGGGTTAATCAGAGATAAGAGTCTCACATACTTTCTTTTTTAAAAATATATTTTTAATGTTAGGGGTTATAGTTACATGAGTGCATTTCCTATTGAGCATTGTTACCTCCTCCATTGTTTTTTCCCTACCATCCCTTCCCTCCCCAACTCTTCCTTCCCTCCCCATCACAAGTTGTAAAGTTCGTTTTCAACACAGTGTCTTGTACATCTCATTGGTGCAATGGGTCAACTTGTATCCCTCTTTAAGCATTTTATTTTTTCCCTTCCCCTCCCCAAATTAGAAAAGTGTATATACAAGATGCAGGGCACCAGAACCAAATACAGTGAAACCAGGGGTTATATCACAGGGGAAGAACATACAAAAGAAACAAAAAAATCACATAGTACATTATCAGTATGTTAAAAACAATAGCAAGAAAGAAAAACCACTTGTGTCCTTGTCTTGGGATTCATTTTGCTTAACATAACCTTATATTGTCATATGTACATAGCTTTTGACCTTTTCTGCCTGTCCTACACATATACTAGTTATTGCAAATAAGGCAAACCATGGGACCTATACATTCTTGCGGGGCTTGCTTTGAATCACCATCCCCAGATTTCCACCTCTTGAGAAGCTTGGATTACAGTCATGAGGCATGAGATCCTAGCAAAGATGTTATTTAAAATTTTTTTCACATTACCTGAATTCTTTATTAAAAAGTTTCTTGGGGTTCAAATGATGTGACAAGTGGTTTTTTTCTTTCTTGCTATTGTTTCTAACATATTTATAAGATACCATGTGATTTTTTGTTGCTTTGTATGTCCCTCCCCCATAGTACAACCCCTGTTTTCACTGTATTTGATGTTGGTATAATTTGGGGAGCCGAAAGGAAAAAAAAATTGTTTAAATAGGGATACAGGTACAGGTTGACTCATTGCAACAATGGGATGTACAAGACACCATGCCGAAAAACGAACTTTACGATTTAAGCAGAGGATGGGGGCAGGGAGAGGGAGAGAATGTAGTTGTGGAGGTGGGAGGGAAAGGATAGTAGGGGAAAAACAAAGGAGGCAACGAAGCTTGATAAGAAATGTACTCATAAAAAAAGAAATGTACTCATTACCTTGCTCATGTGATTGTAACCCCTCTGTACAATATTTTCACAATTAAAAAAACTTATTTAAAAATTAAATAAAGATAGCTAATATAACAAAGAAGTTTCTTAATGAAAGAATCACTTGTAGATATATTACACAAAATATGAAATTTTAGTATTTCCTTGTTTTTCTAAGTACAATCCTAATAATAGCTTTTGGATAATTATTTCAGATGAATTAGTGATTTTAAGACTCCAAAACCAATAACTGTGTTGTATGATGGTAATCTTAGCACTTGGCAGGCTGTATCTAAGGACCTCAAGTTCCAGGATAAGCCTGTATTAAATGGAGAGATCATTTCAAAAACAAAAACAAAAAGCATAACAAAATGAAACAAAAAGGAAGAAACAATCTAAACCCCACATTTAAATCAACAGATACTTTCAAGGTATATTTAAAGAATGTGTGTCCTATAATGCCCAATCTCATATGACTTCAAAACTTTTAAGAGTGAAGAACAGAAATGTAAAACAACATTGAAATAACTGCATACTACTACAACATCATATTTTCAACTGAGAAAGATGGTATTAGGAATAATCACTGAACTGGATAAGCAACAAGCTATGGTTGAATTTAATCTCTAAATCATAAATGGCTAATCATAAACACCATAGCCCTTTATTTTCACATTTAAAATCTAGGACTGAGACTAAAATTCTTAAACTACTTTTATTTAATTTTGTGTTATATTAAATGAAAAGAGACATTAAGATTTAAAGCTACTAAAAAGGACTTAATAAAATTACAAGTTCCGAAGAACCATATGAGTTGTATATGATTTGGTTAAACAAGAGGAGGAAAGAAGAGTTTCCCTTAGGAGAAAAATGAACATGAAGGAAGGAGGGAAGGGCAGAGCAAATGATGGCTCCTATAGAGTCCCAATATGATAGGTAGTAGCACTAGGTTTTGAGAAAGTGATATCAAGAAAACACTTGCAGTGAAGGTTGAAAAACTGGGACTATATTCCTGGGAAATAAAAAGCTATGGGGTAGCCTGAAGCATTAAACTGGCATAGTGAAATTTGCCTTTATGAGTTGCAATTCAGGATGAACTGGAAAGTTGAGATAAGAAAGAATGATCATCTGGAGGTCACTACATTACCCTTGAAATGCAAGCGTAGTGGGTTGGCAGTTAAAAGCAAAGAATGAAGAAAATTCAAATCATCACTTCAAAGAAAATTGGACACTGAAGAAAACCTCATAAAAATGTGTCATTCTATTTAGTATGACTCTCTGCCAGTGATCTGCTTTTGAAGTCAAAACTAGATAGCCCATAAATAGCTTATAAATGACTAACTGTGAATATTTGCATGTCTAACATATTTCCAACTGCATCACATTCTTTGAAAGATCTTATAGCATAAAAATGGACTCAATAAGCCGGGCGCTGGTGGCTCACGCCTGTAATCCTAGCTACTCAGGAGGCTGAGATCTGAGGATCACGGTTCAAAGCCAGCCAGGGCAGGAAAGACCGTGAGACTCCTATCTCCAATAAATCACCAGAAAACCGGAAGTGGTGCTGTAGCTCAAGTGGTAGAGTGCTCGCCTTGAGCTGAAGAGCTGAGGGACAGAGCCCAGGCCCAGAGTTCAAGCCCCACGACCGACAAAAAAAAAATGGACTCAATAAATACTTGCTCAATGATCAAAGAAATAGATGACCTTAGTGTATTGAGCTCAGTTTCCTTATTCATAGCATGGTATATGAAAGAACAGGTTATTAGAAAGTGACACCATTGAAAAGCACTGTTGTCCATGTTAATTGTACTACAAGATGAAACATGTGGGTGAATATTTCAAGTTATTGGCTAAATTTTTGATGATTTTCATATTTTAAGTACTTTCTACAGAAGTGCTGTATGTATATATGTTTCCTGGAATCCATTCACTGTATATCACAAACACTGTGACCAAAGTTTGTGCTCGTGCCTTTAATCCTAGCTAATTGGGAAGCTTTGACCAATGTTGGTGATTTGAGGCCAGCCTGGGCAGAAAGGAACACAAACCTTCATCTCCAAAATAACTAGCAAGAAGCAGAAGAGTAGAGGTCTGACTCAAGTAGTGCAGAGCTACTTGACCAATCAAGCTTAGCAATCAAACACAAGGTCCCTGGTTTAAAACTGCAGGACCATGAAGAAAGAAAGCAAGGAAGTAGGGGAGGAAGGAAGGAAGGAAGGAAGGAAGGAAGGAAGGAAGGACGGGAAGAAGGAAGGAAGGGAAGAAGGAAGGAAGGATGGAAGGAAGGGAGGGAGGGAAGGAAGGGAGGGAGGGAAGGAGGAAGGGAGGGAGGAAGGAAGAGAGGGAGGGAGGGAAGGAAAGGAAAGAAAGAAAGAAAAAAGGAGAAGAAAAGGAAGGAAGAAAGGACGAAAGAGAAGGATGAAAGAAAGGAAGGGAGGAAGGAAGGAAGGAAGGAAGGAAGGAAGGAAGGAAAGGAAAAGAAACAAAACAAAGATATTTAAAAGGAATTAGATCTGCCTAAAGTCATACATAACAATCCTATGATTATTTGCTCTAGTTGTACTTTCCAGCCTACTACTCACTGATTACCAATAACTTTTATTAACTAAATGTATGTTTTTATATTTATATGAATAGCTTCTGTAATGTTAAGCATTTTTTCCTGCCAGTCCTGGGGCTTGAAATTGTGTCCTGAATGCTGTCCCTGAGTTTCTTTTGCTCAAGGCTAGCATTCTACCACTTTGAGCTACAGCACCACTCTGGTTTTCTGGTGGCTAATTAGCGATAAGTGGCTCACAAACTTTCCTGCCTAGGCTGGCTTTGAACCGCCAACCTCAGATCTCAGCTTCTTGCGTAGTTAGGATTACAGGCGTGGATCAGCAGTACCTGCTATGATTTTTTTTAAGCAAAAGGAGATGACACAGAGATGGTAAATATTGAAGAGTTTCAAACTTGGGCTTTGACCTAGTGACATTTTATTAGTAATCATTGCATCTGACATATATGTGAATAAGTATTCTAAGAGTAATAATATAGTGGATGCAAGAAAGTCAGAGAGAGTCTTATCTCTAATTAACCATAAAAAAAAAACAAAAATGGAGCTGTGGCTCAGTGTTAGAGAACTAGCCTTGAGCGAAAGAGCTCAGAGCTTGGAAGAACAAGTTTACACTCCCACCAACAGTGCAGTAAGGTTCCCTTTTGCCCATATCTTTCCAGCATCTGTTGTTGATTATAGCCATTCTAACTAGGGTGAGGTGAAATCTCAATGTTGTTTTGATTTGTATTCTTTTATAGCTAGAGAAGTTGAGCATTTCTTCATGTGTCTATTGACCATTTTTATTTCCTTTTCAGAGAAGTTTCTCTTTAGCCCACTTACTAATCAGGCTTTCAGGATTTGTTGTTGGAGGAGTTTGGACAGTGCCAAGGCCCTGAGTTCAAGCTCCACAAATGACAAAAAAGAAAGGAGGGAAGAAAGAAAGAAAGAAAGAAAGAAAGAAAGAAAGAAAGAAAGAAAGAAAGAAAGAAAGAAAGAAAGAAAGAAAGAAAGAAAGGGAGAGAGAAAGAGAAAGAGAGAGAAAAGAAAAAAGAAAGGAAAGGAAAGGAAAAGGAAAAGGAAGAATGGAAGAAGATGATTGTCAGGATATTATATTCTCTGCCAGCACTTACAACAATGGTATGAATGAGAAACAATCTAGGCCATAGAGTGAAGTGTGCCAAACATCCAGACACTACAACAAAGATTTATTTTTCAGAAAAAGTCTGTCGATATTAGTAGATTTCTGGGTTGTTCTTTTATCATTTCTAAAAGTTATAATACTCTCATGCAGCATGTTAAAGAAAAATTATTAATTTCTCTCCAGTTTTGTCCCAAACTTTAAATTCATATTTCCACCCCTCTGCATGTATTAATCATTTTGTCTTGAATTGGGCAAGTGTTTGGATCCGAATCCAGGCTTTGTGACCAGTGTTCCAGTGTTCCAGAAAAAACATGTCTACAGTACAGCTGGAAGAGAGGAATGGTATGGAAGAGAAGAACACACCAGGGGATTGTTTTCCCCCATGAAGACTTGACTAAATGTTTAGTATTCATTAAGATCCAAACTGAACCTACCTATTCATTTGATTTTTTTTAATTTTATTGTAAAAATACTGTACAGAAGGGTTACAGTTACAAGAGCAAGGTAATGAATACATTTCCTATCAAGCATTGTTACCTCCTTTTTTTCCCCTACCATCCCTTCCCTCCCACCTCCACAACTACACTACCCCCTTTCCCCACCCAAATTGTAAAGTTCATATTTGAACATAGTGTCTTGTGCAGCTTATTGTTACAATGGGTTAACCTGTATCCTTATTTAAGCATTTTGTTTTTCATTTGAAATGCATAGAAAATGTAGAGTGCTTGCGTCGAATGCATGGGGGTCCTGGGTTTGATTCCTCAGCACTACATAAGCAAAAAAAAAAAAGCCAGAAGTAGTGCTGTGGCTCAAGCGGTAGGGTACTAGCCTTGAGCTAGAGCTGAGGGCCCAGAGTTCAGCCCCCACGACCAACAAAAAAAAATTAATTAATTAAATTAAAAGAAAAGGTTACCTCAGAGAAGTCACACACATTTTTATTTCCTTGTGAATTGATAGACAGACAGAAATCAACTTCAGCATTTTGTGAGGCAAATAAAATTTTCCATTCTACTTTTTACTTTAACTAGCTTAACTATCTTACAATCACTCATTAAAATATGAAAAAATAATATTACTTCTATGTATTTATAGAGAGATGTTTTAATTTTCTAGTATTTGTTAATAGTTTCAGTTCCTCACTCCAAATTATTTTCATGTTGAAAGAGATTTCAACAGAATTAGGAAGCTGAGAAAGGGTTAGAGTGTGCATGTGTGTGCTCTCACACACTCACAAGCACATTACACAATTAAGACTCAATCTGAACCTGATTGCTACGAAAACTGCATCTACTTCTGAAAAGGTGGGTTCTTCACTTTACATGCTGGGCTCGACATCAGCGGTATTATTGTTTTTGCTGACAAACTCTCTTCAACTAATTGATTTTAGCTTCCCTAATTACTAACAAAATGCCTATGACTTTCACACCTTGTAGGTAAATCTATTAATGCTGTACCTCAAGGCCTCCACCCAATCACATTTGCTATGAGTTAAAAAGAGACATTTTTCCTGAAGATCAATTATTTTTTTCTTAAATATGGCTTAATAGTATTCTCTGTTTCTATACATCACACCACCAAGACATTAATCATGAGGATATCTCTGAAAATTTTATGGAGAATGGGGAGATTGATTTTTAAAGCCAATGGAGCTTCACAAGAAATCAAGGAGCCTATTTTGTGAAATAAAGATATAAAACATAAATATTTGAGAAATGAGACAGGAAAGGCCTTCAGCTCAAGACTGCAGCAAGAGAGTTCTCCCCACTCAGTAAATATAGATCTATATTGTAGAAACATCTAAAGAAGTATTTAATCACAAAATGGAGTATAAACAAAAAACTGGGAAAGCTAGACAGATAAAACAATTCTACCTCCACAAAAATGAGTTTCTGTTAGAGACTATGTCACTAAAATAATTCATATTTGCCCAAGTACTAAGGATGAAAAACATGTGGAAACATGCCTCACATAAGAAATCGTTATCAGCGTTGTTCTTTAACATTGTGAGGACAGAAAGCACATCAATCAGAACACCAAGTGCCAATAATGAGAGGAATTACTTCTAAGTCAACAGTCAGAAACCTTGTCCCAGAATAGCAGAGACACAATAAATGCCATAAGTAAACAAGATGCTAAAAGATGGAACAACACCTGAGAAAGATAAACTTTACCTTGGTGATATTTTTTATTATAAATCTTATTAAATAGAGGAAAGCAGCCATTAACATCTGATGCTGTTAAAAGCTCTCCCGTCACTTACAGATGGGCTCTGCTTTCCTCCCATGAAACATAAAGCCATCATCATACAAGGGTAATCTGTATTTGTAATGAATCAAACTAAAAACAAGACCATTTTATCATAATCAAAATTCATGGTAGACAAAAACAACATTGTTCAAACACTAAATATATCCAAACACATTTCTGTTATGGACAACAGGAATGTAAATGCTAGTTGCTTACAAAAATCATTAGTTTCATTCTTCTCCTATCTTCAGAAGAACAATTGTTTAAGAGATCTAAAAGAATGATTTCTCTACTGGAAAAATTCCTGTTCAGAGCAAGGTTTTGTTTTTACTGCATTTGTTTTGTTTGCTTTAAATTTATTTTTTTTCACTCTGACAAAAATACAAAAAGTTCTGTTTGACCTAGTTGTGTTTCTCATAGTCTTTGGCTATATATTGACATCTATGTGTGTACATTTACAAACATACACACACAGTCTTTTCTTCATGAAATAGTCACTTAGTGAATAACATTATTATGTTCAGTTTAATTTTGAGTGAAATTAACCTTACATGTATTTACAAATATATAAACATATGTTTATAAGTATAAATATATATACATAAAATATATAAAAACTAAAATATCCATTATATATGTATATTCATATATATGTATATTCCAGGGAAATTCTTCAATGATAAACTTTTAAAGATGGTAAGGGCCCAGGACACTGACCAGTAATTTGTTGAGCAAAGAGAGTCTCACAAGACCTAGGAAAAATAGGACCATACAAGTTATGTGGTAGCCCCAAGACACAGTTCACAGTTATTTGCTGAGGTGTGGTTTAAAACATTTTAGTCCCATGATCATGGTTAGACCATGTGAAGTTACAAAACTAATCTTGAAATTAGATATAAGAATTAAGTATAAAGGAGCCAAGAAGTCTACATTTCTGCACCTCTTACTAAGCTGAAGCCCATATACTATTATGGGTTCTCATCATAATCATGATTGTACATTGTTCATCAGCATTGCTGCCTTAACTGGAAAGAAAAACAAAACAGATGATATGAATGAGAAAATTATACTCAACCCTATATGAAGCCAAGTCATAATCTGCACTACTTTTACTCAGCTCTCCAGGGCCAATGAATTAGGGGTGTAATATTCCAGAGTCAATAAAAACTGGCTGCCATCCCTCCATCGTCTGCTTTAGTCAAAATACTGTGTTGATTAGTTTATTAAAAAATGATGCCAAATTCAAAGGCTAATATATTCTCACAGTTCAACACCATATTTCAATGTTTGCTTAATTAACGCTTGTTCACTCAAGTTTAGCAGTGAAAAATAACAGCAAGTAAATAAATACAAAATATAAAATAGACCAGATTTGCTTCCAGTATATATTTGACAAACTTTCCTAAACCATTTGGTAAAATCTCAGCAATAATAGAAAAAAAGGACTCTCGAATATTGTTCTTTTTTCTCCAGTGATAAATAATTACAAAATTGTCTACAGCATTTGCTCACAATTCTGAAAATTAACCAAATGTTCAGGGCCTGAGAGGGGAGGCATCCTAGAAACAAAGAATGGTTTAATTTTGGTAGCAAGAGCAAAATGTGGAATTTTATTATGTCTAATCTTGACAGCTCTGTGGTAACTTTATGAAGCACCAGTCTACAATCAAGGTTAAAATCGGAAGCCTGGTGGAGATCAGGGAAAACCACAGCATTGGACCTCTCATCTCATCATTTCAGGGGCATTATTTATGCTTTATTTGTCTGATATTTCTCTGGAAGACCATATTTAGCACATCTGTGTTTGAGTGACTCTCTATATTTGCCTTAATGGATATGAATATTAAGAAATAATTTATATTATAAAAAGAGCCATTCAACAGGGACTCATCAAAGAAAGAGAACTATAGACCTATTTCTTTGATGAACATTGATATAAAACTTCTCAACAAAATTTTGGCAAATCGACTTCAACAATTCATCCAAAAAATCATACACCATGATCAAACAGGATTCATTTCAGGTATGCAAATCTAAGTCAATATATGCAAATCAATTAATATTATTCATCACATCAACAGGAGCAAGGATAACAACCACATGGTTATCTCAACAGATGCAGAAAAAGCATTTGACAAGATCCAACACCCCTTCATGATGAAGGTTTTGAAAAAATTAGGAATCCATGGAACATTCCTCAATACAATAAAGGCTGTATATGACAAACCTACAGCCAGCATTATACTCAATGGTGAAAAACTAAAGCCATTTCCTCTTAACTCAGGAACAAGACAAGGATGTCCATTCTCTCCACTTCTCATCAATCTAATATTAGAATGCCTAGCTACAGCAATAAGACAAGATGCAGACATAAAGGGAATCCAAATAGGGAAAGAAGAAATAAAACTCTCCCTCTTTGCAGATGACATGATCTTGTATTTAAAGAATCACATAGACTCCATGCCCAAATTACTCAAGCGGATTCAAAACTTTAGCAAAGTAGCAGGGTATAAAATTAACCCCCCCAAAATCAATGGTTATTCTGTATGCCAACAATGAGAAAAGTGTGGCTGACGTTAGGAAAGCAACTCCATTTGTAATAGCCCCACAAAAAATAAAATACCTA
>NW_012267448.1:550508-593623 GCF_000151885.1 Dipodomys ordii
GTGAGGTGATATCTCAATGTTGTTTTGATTTGCATTTCTTTTAGGGCTAGGGATGTTGAACATTTCTTCATGTGTCTATTGGCCATCCTTCTTTCTTCTTCAGATAAGTTTCTCTTTAAGTCTTTCACCCACTTATTTAAACAATAAAAATTTTTCTAAGTCTAATGATTGACTTTTTCTACCAGATTATTAAAAATATACAAATAATTATAAGCCTGTGTATATGGACAAATGAGGGGTACTATGTATGGATCATAGTAAAATAAGGGAGTTTAAAAGAACTACATAATAGTATTTATTTTTGTTTTTGCCTTCCATTAAAATTAAACTGAATAGATCTAAGATAGAGTGCTGTAAATGAGTTGCTGAATGTAATCTACTTAGGAACACTAACAAACTCCAAAAGCACGTAAGAATTATAAAAGTATTAAATGGCGTACCACAAAATATTTAAAGCAAAAGAAAGTGTAATATAGGAAAGAGGAAGAAAGTTATACAAAACATAAGGAAAACAAATTCCATTTCATATCAGTAAGTTAAAAAGAATAATGGAAAAACAGAGTATGTGAGAATGAGCAACAACAAAAAGTAGGATGATTCAACTATATGAGATCTAAATAAAAGGTATACTGTGGAATCAGAGACAAAATATTCAATATAAAAGTAGAGAAGATGATCCATCAGTTAACGATAAGAGCAAAAGAACTGAAGTGACCCTACTATCATTAGACCAAACAGATTTTCAGACAAAAATTGCTAACAGAAATAAACACATTCCAAAATGAAATAGATTTATTTACTTAATCAAGGCTGACAAAGTCAGAGTGCCAGTGTCTCATGCCTATGATATTAACTCCTAAGCAGGCTGAAGATTGTGGTTTGAAGCCAGACAAGAGAGGTAAGTTGATAGAATTTAAAGGAGAAATAGACAATTGAACAATAGTAGTTACACCATCAATAAAACAGAAGATTTTCAATTAATAAATTTGGTAGACCTAAGAGCAACAGGATGCACATTTAATATGGAATGTTTTTCAGGTTACATGAAAAAATAAGCCTGGATTATACCTCAAAAATGATTTCAGTATGATTTAAAAATCTGAATATTACCACCAAAAGCACAAACATAGGTGAATTTTTTTGTGTGAGACTGGAGAACTTAAGCCACTATAGGAAACATAACAGTTCAATTCAACCCCACCATTTAAACCTATCTTATAGAAAGGAAACTCAATGAGAAAGTAAAACAGTAACCCATATGATCTTTTCTAAAATATTAAAAAAATCTAAAATAGCCGGTGCTGGTGGCTCATGCCTGTAATCCTAGCTACTTAGGAGGCTCAGATCTGAGGATCACGGTTCAAAGCCCGCCCAGGCAGGAAAGACTGTGAGACTCCTATTTCTGATAAACTACCAGAAAACCAGAAGTTGTAGAGCACTCGCCTTGAGCTGAAGAGCTGAGGGACAGCGCTCAGGCCCAGAGTTCAAGCCCCATGACAAACAAAAAAAATCTAAAATAAATGACAGACTATTATAAATTAATATGAAAATGCATAAATCTAGTTAAATTTTAGGTATATAATTTGCACTGACATTTGTACAAAGAAGATAAACAAGTAGCCAAAAGGTACATCTAAGCATTAGGGACATTAAAATTAAAATTGCAATAAGATTCTTCTTCAGAGGCAGCAAGTTCGGTTCCAAAGCATCTCTGAGCCCGCCGATTAGAAACCATGAGCAAAGCTCGCCCTCCTGAGCTAAAAAAATTTATGGGCAAGAAGCTATCATTGAAATTAAATGGTGGCGACATGTCCAAGTAATATTGCGGGGATTTGATCCATTTATGAATCTGGTGATAGATGAATGTGTGGAGATGGCTACTAGTGGGCAACAGAACAATATTGGAATGGTGGTTATACGAGGAAATAGTATCATCATGTTAGAAGCCTTGGAACGAGTTTAATAATGACGGCTCATCAGAGAAATCTGCATCTCTTCTCCAAAGGGACTTCTTTATTGTACAAAATTTGGTCATATACATTTTTATATTTAAATTTTTTTTCAATAAACTTTTACAATAATAAAAAAAGATTTTTCTTCAAAGTGTCCTCTATATCTTTGTTGTACAAAATTAAAATGAAAGAATTTGACAAGTGTTGGCGAGTCCAACAGAACTAATAACCCATATATCTTGCTAATGGAAACAAAAACACTGATATAGTCACTTTTACAAACAGTTTGACTTTTGCTCAAAAATCTAAACATAATTTTATTAAGTGAAGTAAGCCAAGCCTAAAGAAACATAGGTCCCATGATTTCCCTTATTTGCAATATCTAGTATATGTATGAGTCAAGCAGAAAAGGTCAGATAAGGTGATGGTAGGAAAATGAACCCTAAGATATGTATTTTAAATCATGCATTTGTTTCTAACACAATTATAAGATTATTTCTTTGTTGCTTTGTATGTCCCTCCCCCACAGTATAACCCCTGCTTTCACTGTATTTGATGTCGGTATAATTTGTGGAGGGGAAGGGGAAAAACAAGTCATTTAAATAAGGATACAGGTGGACCTGTTGCAACAATGAGAAGTACAAGTTGTCATGTCAAAAACCAACTTTACAACTTGGGGGGGGGGGGAGGATTGGGTGGGGGAGGAGGGAGGATGGGAAGGGTAAACAAAGGAGGAGGCTACAATGCTTGATAAGAAATGTACTCACTATCTTGCCCATGTAATTGTAACCCCTCTGTACATTATTTTCACAATAAAAAAATCTAACCATAATAACCAGGGGTGCTGCCTCAAGTCTGTTATCTCTGGTTACTTGGGATATGGAGATTTGAGACTGTCAGCTCAAGCTAGACTGGGTTTGAAGAACTGTGAGATTTCACATTAACCAATGGCTGGGCACATTGGCATGTACCACTAATCCCAGCTACAGAAGAAGCAGAATGGCTAGCAGAGTGGCATATGACTGTTACTCCCATGGAGATACACAAGTAAGAGAGCCACAATTTAGGCTGTATCGGCATAAAGTGAGAACCTACCTCTAAAATAAAACAACTGGAGAAAGAAGGTAGAGGTGTAGTTCAAGTGACAGAGAATGAGTTTTAAAAGCATGAAGCCCTTTCTACAGTCCCTATATATATAAAGAGAAAAAATATATACATAGTTACTGTAATAACAATTCTAATCCAATGCTTATATCCAGGAGAATCAGAAAACACATTTACATAAAAATACATCACATTCATAACAACATTATCCATTATAACTGCAAAATACAACCACTAAAATGTATTTCCCAAAGAAACATAGGTCCCATGGTTTCCCTTATTTGCAATATCTAGTATATGTATGAGTCAAGCGGAAAAGGTCAGATAATGTGATGGGTGATGGTAGGAAAATGAACCCTAAGATATGTATTTTAAATGTTTTTTTTCTTTCATGCATTTGTTTCTAACACAATTATAAGATTATTTCTTTGTTGCTTTGTATGTCCCTCCCCCACAGTATAACCCCTGCTTTCACTGTATTTGATGTCGGTATAATTTGTGGAGGGGAAGGGGAAAAACAAGTCATTTAAATAAGGATACAGGTGGACCTGTTGCAACAATGAGAAGTACAAGTTGTCATGTCAAAAACCAACTTTACAACTTGGGGGGGGGGGGAGGATTGGGTGGGGGAGGAGGGAGGATGGGAAGGGTGAGGAGGCTGCAATGCTTGGTAAGAAATGTATGCATTATCCTGCCCATGTAATTGTAACCCCTCTGTACAGTATGTTCACAAATAATAAAGAAAGAAAGAAAGAAATGTACGCATTATCCTGCCCATGTAATTGTAACCCCTCTGTACAGTATGTTCACAAATAAAAAATAAAATAAACTAAAATGTATTTCAAGTGGTAAATGGGCAATTAGCATGTGCTATGGCCATATAATATGATTTTATTCATTCATTATAGTGAATAACTTATTAGTACATGCTAAAATGTGGATGAACTTTAAAGTAAAATTCAAACACAAAACAAATATTAACATCTATTGGCGGGTCCACAATACGGGAAAAATGTCAGAGACACAGTAGATTATCAATTATCAGGGACTAATTGTTAAGTTATTGCTAAAGTGTTTAGATTTTTTTGTGTGTGTGAGTGAGTCAATGAATCTGCTCTGTAATTATGTGTGGTGATGTTGGCAGAGATCTGTGACTTTATTAGAAATCATCACAATAAAGGGATTGATTTTGTGGTTAGTAATAAGGATAAAATCTCAATTATTATGTCAATTACTTAATACAAATATTCAAACCCTCTAATTGTTGTATATTTTACAACAGAAATAATAAAGGTTCAAAATGATGATAAAATGTCCTTCTGTACTCTAGAGTTATTCTTTTCATAGAAACAAAACCATATACCAAGTATATAAGTTCCTCAGCTATGTATGTCAATGTAGAAATTCTTACTTAATTTGAAGTAAAACCTGCAAAAAATACTAATATTAACTCAACGTCCATCTTCGCTGACACATGCTTTCTCAGACTTGCAGACATTTAAGTAAGGATCTACTATAATGAAATACATCTCAGACTGTAATTTTATCTGTTTTTCATTCAATTCCTAAAAGTCATATTGGGATCTACGTTCCAATAAATTTATATATTTAAACATTTTACTCTTATTATTTTAAAGGTGATGTACAGAGGGATTACAGTTACATAAGTCAGGTATTGAGTACATTTCTTTTTGAACAGTGTCACCCCAAGCTACTTAAGTATGGAGTTGGGAAGGGGATAAAATGGATGTGCAACACAATACCTGACTTAGATATCTTGAGAGACCTGTTAGTTGCTTATCAGTTACATGGTTCTACAAACAATGAACCTAAAGCAATTGGGGGAAACAGTTTCCTTTTTTTCAATTTCCTATGTTTAATTGTGCCAGCATACTTCTATATCTCATGGACTAATTACCTAAGATATAAATGTTCACTTCTAGAATGATACCCAAATTCAATTGTAACAATTCATAAAGCTGTGATTGTGACTCCAGTTACACATGAGTTTTTCCAAGGCTAGCTTCTTCTTCAAAGTTTTCTTGCTTCATTTGAAAACCTGTACCCCTTTCCCTTCAGTGAACACATGTCTGAACACTGTATTTTGTGGGTGTACTCTATTCCCAGAGACTCTCATTTTCTTAAACAAGGTAGATACCATTTTCAAAATTGAATTTGCAGAGTATTGCAATTCCAATTGCTTCTTCAACATATAACAATTCCTTCCCAGGATAGCATATTTCCATGAATCTTCCTCTTTCTGCTGCTTTTTAAAATACTTATGATTAAGACATAAAGAAATATGCTGCCAGGAGCCAGTAGCTCACACCTGTAATCCTAGCTACTCAGGAGGCTGAGATCTGTGGATCTCGGTTCAAAGCCAGCCCAGGCAAGAAAGTCCATGATACTCTTATCTCCAATAAACCAATAGAAACCCGAAAGTGGCACCATGGCCACCAGCGGCTCACGCCTGTAATCCTAGCTACTCAGGAGGCTGAGATCTGAGGATCACATTTCAAGCCAACCCAGGCAAGGAAAGTCCGTGAGACTCTTATCTCCAATAAACCACTAGAAAACTGGAAATGGAAATGTGGCTCAAGCGGTAGAGCGCTCGCCTTGAGCTGAAGAGCGTAGGGACAATGCCCAATCCCAGAGGTCAAGCCCCACGATGGACCAAAAAAAAATGATAAAAGCATTTCTGTGAAGTTGAGAAATGTAAGTGAGACACCACACTGTAAGTTCCCAGCTAAGTGTTCTGGCCTCTTGCTAACTCAGATACACTAACAAAACCATTACATGGTTAAGAGATATATGAATTAGTAAGTTTTCTCTTGATTCTCATTATCTGAAATATATTTCTTCATGGCAAGGGTACTACTAAGACTAAATAAGCACATAATTGAAAATATATCCTCCCTAGTTATCTTCTGTTAATTAATTATAAATAAAAATGTGTTAAATCCCTCCTAGGATGATTCTAGGGTCTAGGAAAGTTAATGTAATTGAAACACTGAATTCTTCTTTATGCACACAGGTAGTTTTCAGCTTATTGTGGGGAAAATGAATATGTAATAAATGTAATAAGTTCTCTGTGGAGTTACCCACAAAGAACAAATAAAGATTTTCCATTTTTTTCATGTGTTACTTAAAAATGTTGATGCATTTGTTTATATTAGTTATATAGGAGAGATTTTATTTTTATTGTTATTGTAGAGGTGATATACACAAGGGTTATATTTGCATGAATCAAGTAATGAGTCATGAGTACAATTCTTTTTGAACCATGACTCTCTTTCTATTTCTCTCTCTAAAAATCAAGAATGAGACAAGTATGCCCACTTTCTCCACTGCTTTTCAACATATTGATGGAATTCCTAGTTAAAGCAGTAAGGAAAGAGATACACATAAAGGGGATTCAAATAAGAAAAAGTAAAGTTATCCATCTTTGTGGATGACAGGACCCTGTGTTTAAAGAATCCTATAGATTCCTCAATCAAACCACTTGAGTTGATTTAAAACTTTGGCAAAGTAGCAGGATATAAAATCAACCCATAAAAATCAGTAGTCTTTCTGTATACCAACAATGAGAAGAGTGATGCTAAAATGAGGAAAGCAACTCCATTGAAATAGCCTCAAAAAAAGCCGAGGAATTAACTTACCCAAAGATCTGAAGGAAATCTATTGTGAAAACTTAAAAACTCTGAATAAAGAAATTGAAACAGACTTAAGGAAATAGGAAAATATGCAAAAAAGACAAAAACAGCAACAAAATAACTCCCATGCTTCTGATTGGGGAGAAATAATATTGTAAAAATGGTAATTCTGCCCAAAGAACTATATAAATTCTATATAATGCAATACCCATCAAAAATCCCTACAAATTTCAATTTTATTTATCTATTTACTATTTTAATATTTGCTGTATGAGTTTGAACTCAAGGTTTCAATCTTGCTAAGCAGTTGAGTCATGACCCAAGCCCCGTTTTAAGCTTTATTTTGCAATTAGTGTCTTATTTTGTTGTTGTTGCTTGTTTTCTTTTTGTCAGACGTGGAGCTTGAATTCTGGACCTGGGCACTGTCTCTTCAGCTCTTCAGCTCAAGGCAAAGCACCACTTCTGGTTTTCTGGTGGTTTATTGGAGGTAAGAGTCTCAAAGACCTTGCTGGATTGGGGGGAGGGGGGTGGGGGGAGGGTGGGAAGGGATGGAAAGAGGAAACAAAGGAGGTGGCTACAATGCTTGATAAGAAATGTACTCATTATCTTGCCCATGTAATTGTAACCCCTCTGTAGAGTATTTTCACAATAAAAATAAAAATAAAAATTTTAAAAAAGACCTTGCTGGCAGGGCGGGCTTTGAAAAAAGATCCTCAGATCTCAGCCCCCTGAGTAGCTAGGAATACGGGCATGAGCCATAGGTGCACAGCTTGTTTGTTTTGATTTGGGTTTTGGTTTTTGATTTCTGTTCAGGGCTGACTTTCTACACAAATCTTTGTACCTATATGTTCATGCAATTGAAAACACTGATGGCATTCATAGTAATTCTGTGCTCCAATTGGCCTCAAACACACAAAGATTACACCTGTGAGCTAGCAACATCTGATTTCCAAAAGTTTAAAATGACTCTATGAAAAAATATATTGCTTTCTGATAGTGGTTAATGTTTGTATATTTCTTTTTTACAATATAAACATATTATTTTAGTTAATACTATTACTTTTGATAATGTTTATGTAACATGGAAGTATAAGTGATATTAAATATTAGTCATTATTGACTAAACTTAAATAACAATAATGTACAAAGATTACTGAGTTGAATATATCTTTAGTATGTTCAACTTCAGATTGAATTCCATAAACTGAAGATTGAGTTTTAACCTACTTTCAATCCTTTTGCCTTTCAACACTTCTGATGTCCTCCTGTAAAAATAAGTGTTTTGTTTTTTAAACCAACTTTTCCAAGATTATTTTCTGCATTCAGTAGAGTTAAAATAATCAAATAAGGTGAATGGAATGTTAATTTAGTCCATTCTTCCTCAAAAAAGGAAGAAAAATCTAATAAGTTCTTAAATAAGCTCTATTAAATTTTCAATGAAGCCTAATTTAAAAAAAAACTTCTGTGGTATATTTTTAGAATGTTTGACAGAATGATTGGAATCATGTTTCACAAACAAAGAAAGCTCATGATGTTGTATAAAAATGAGGTGATTTTTCTGTTTTGTTTTGTGTATATGTGTGTGTGTGAGAGAGAGAGTGTGTGTGTGTGTGTGTGTGTACTGGGAATTGAATTCATGGGATTTCATTCTTGTTTAGCTTTTTTGCTCACAACTGTAGATGTAGTGTCAGATATGAATGACACATCCATATAATAGATGCACCATGTGGGGAAATAATTAAAGGCGAGATTCATTATATTTCACTGTTGTTTTTTTTGTCGGTCGTGGGGCTTGAACTCTGGGCCTGGGTGCTGTCCCTCAACTCTTCAGCTCAAGGCTAGCGCTTTACCACTTGAGCTACAACGCCACTTCTGCGAGATTCATTATAATGGCATGTGAATTGCATTATGTAATAAGACCTAATGGCATTCCTAATTTAAGGCAATAATTGAGAAAAATGAAGAACACAGAAGAACACCTTGACTATGGTGGGAATTGATATAAATTATGTGTCCTTCTTTGAGTGCTCATGAAACCTTTCACTCATGTAGCCTCTCATGTATGGAAACCAAGGAATCTATATATTTTTTTTAATTTTGTTGTTTGTTTCTTCTGTTCCAATCTCATGTACTTGTTCACCTTATGGGTTTCAGTTAATTCTTTTAACTCTCTTTTCCTCACAACTTTTATAGCACAGGACTGTAAGATGTCACTCAGGTAAGGCTTAATGTCAGAGCAGCTAAATAGGTTCTACTGTCCTCTGTATTTCCTGTAATTTGATAACTAGATGCAGAGGCTCAGAAAATACAGATTTGGTCCCTTTTGCAGAACTCTCTCTTTTCTTTTCCTTTGAAGAGATGCTTAGTATCTTTCCTTTTTCTGCATCTGCTGTAGATTGTTATCTAACACAAATTCATTAAGAGAGAAAATTGTCTCAATTATTTTAAGGTTTCATTTTTTGTGCATGTCAATAATACTTCTATAAAAATGTACCTTTCTTTCATCTACTTCTTTTAGGGGGCTGAAGATTTAACCTAGGTTCTTAAAATGCTAGGAAAACACTCAAGCATTGAGTTATATTTTCTCAGTTCTTGTTTTTATAGTTGTACGGTTTATGTGAGAAAGGCAAAATAAATGAGTATTTTCCTTTATTTGCATAAGTTTAGAGAAATGAATAGGTTTGTTGTTCATCAAAATAATGATATCAACAATATTTTGGAAATGAACTTTACAATTTGCAGGGGGATGGAGGAGAGAAAGTGGGAGAAAAACGAGGGAGGGGGTAACAGTGTTTGACAAGAAATCTTTTCATTACCTTATGCATGTAACTCTAACCCCTCTGTACATCACCTTGACAATAAAATTAAATTAAAAAATTGTGATCTCAAAATGAATAAGTATTTTTCTAATTGAAACTTATAGCCATAAACATATTTCTTTGTTCTAATCTTTTTTTAAAATAAGGTTTTTATTGTGAAAATACTATACAGAGGGGTTGCAGTTACATGATCAAGATAATGAGTACATTTCTTATCAGGCATTGTTGCTTCCTCCTTTGTTTTTTCCCTACCATCCCTTCCCTCCCACCTCCACAACTATACTCCTCTCCCCACCTAAATTGTAAAGTTCATTTTTCTTTAAATTAACATTTTTACTGAAGGTCACATTATCTCATTTAGCTCACAATAACTTCTTTAAAGGGCTTTGAAGTCCTTTTATCGTAAAATATTTCACTTTATAATTTTTGTTGTAATTTATACAAAAATGTTCTAGACTTGTTATGCTGGCTCCAGACCTGAAATTTTCCATTCAGTCAATAAATCCAGTTTTTCATTAAGAACAAATATTATCATGAGGCTATAATGTTGAAGATAATAAGAATGTTCATTATTGCTGTAATAGTCAGACTTCTTCATTCAAAAGAGAAAGCATGCATGTTAAATTTTATGTTTTAATTTTTGTTAATTTCAGAAAGTTATTCTTAAAAATAAACTAATGTGAGCTTATTTCCCTGATTTAGTAGTATTTATAGTGTACTATATTTGATTAGGTTGAAAGTTTTATACAAATCCTTTTAAGGGTCAGTGTGTGTGTGTGTGTGTGTGTGTGTGTGTGTGTGTGTGTGTGTGTGTGTGTGTGTGTGTGTTGGTCCTGAAGCTTGAACTCAGGGCCTGGGCACTATCCTGGTGTGTTTTTCCCAAGGTAAGAGCTCTCCCATTGAGCCACAGCTGTACTTCTGGCTTGTTGGTGGTTAATTAGAGATAAGATTCTCAAGGATTTTTCTTTCCTCAATGGTTCAAACTCTGATCTTCATATCAATCCCCTGGATAGGTAAGATAATAGGGATGAGACACTGGTACCCAACATTACTTTTACCTTAATTACTTTAAGTCAGTATAATTACATTCTTCTAGTCTGATTATTTTTTCTGAAATATCTATCATTTAATATTATTTTAAAATATATTTCATTAATATATTCTTAAATTTTATTCATCAGTTATATTGCCATATTCTTTCCATTTCATTACTTATGCAATTATTTTATTGATTATTAAAATTTCTTAATATAATTGGTTTGTTATGAAGGAGCATGTCACTTGTCTAGATAAGGCTGTTGTTCTCATTTTTTTCTTATACAATTTTATGACCTAATAAATTTTCTTTATTTTATTTTTTAATTTTATGATGCTTAAATTGTTGAACAAAGAGCTGTCTTTTAAAAGAGCAGTTTATTGCTTCCTCCTTTGTTTTTCCCCTACCATCCCTTCACTCCTACCCCTTAACTACACTCCCCCCCTAAACTGTAGAGTTTGTTTTTTAACATGGCATCTTGTACATCTCATTGTTGCAATGGAGCAGTTTGTATCCCTATTTAAAACAATTTGTTTTTTCTCCAACAACAATGTTGGATAAGAAATGTACTCATTACCTTGCTCATGTAACGGTAACCCCTTTGTACAGTATTTTCACAATAAAAAACTTAATTAAAAAATTAAATAAAAAAGGCTGGAAGTAGAGCTGTGGCTCTAATTTGAGCACCATCATTGAGAAAAAAATTAAAATGATTAAGAGCTAAGGGACAGAATCCAGTCCCTCAGTTCTGGCATAATTCCAAGTATGCACATGCAGGTGCATGTGTGTGTGTGTGTGTGTGTGTGTGTGTGTGTGTGTGCGTGCGTGTGCACACACACATGCACACTCATTTTTTTTTGGCGGGGGGTTCAGTCATGGAGCTTGAGCTCTGGGCCTGGGTGTTGTCCCTCAGCTCTTCAGCTCAAGGCTAACACTTTACCACTTAAGCCACAGAACCACTTCCGGCTTTTTTCTTTTTGCTTATGTGGTGCTGAGGAATCGAACCCAGGGCCTCATGCATGCAAGGCAAGCACTCTACCACTGAGCCACCTTCCCAGCCCCGCACACACATTTTTTTAAAAGATCAGTTCAAGAATCAAGAAACAGTTTTTAGGTTGGTACTAAATAGGACACATACACTTGTATAGAAAGAGGTTGTCTGGCCCTGGGGGCAAAAATATAAAAATAAATAAAAATTTATAAACTACTATATGTTTTAATCAATGTCACTCATTTCAACATTCTCACACATCCCTTCTCTACCCACCATATCCTTCCCTTTTCTAAATTTTGTAGAACAGACATTGAAATCTTGAGTGTGTTCATTCTTTTCCCTTTTCACTCATCAACCACTTTCTGCTTGTCCTCACCCCACATCTTTCAAGTATCCACTTCCTGGTATTACAATTTTATCAAGCTTATGAACTATCATATTTTAATAAACTATTAACTAAAAGGAACATGGAGTAAGATTTCTATAATGGAAAATTTGCAAGTTATTTCCAGAAAGAAATGTTTTCCTACAGATTGTATCGATCAAAAGCCATGGACTCTGTAAATTAAAAAAGACACTGGAAATAAAACATATCAATGCATTTTTAATTACACAGATAATACATTAGAAATACAAGAACATGCTTCTAGATATGCATCTTTGAATAATTAGTACAGCAATTGATACATAAAGCTAAAGTTTACCAAAGTGATAAGATCACCTCAAACATTGAAAATGTGAGTGATTTCTGCAAACTAAAGTTAACATCATGATAATAATTGATTATAATACTTAATAGGAAAGACAAAAGATCTTCAGCAGTATTACTTGTTTTAGCAACAAGTTTAAAGGTTTTGAAAGACGAGAGCTATTGAATGATACATTAGATGCTTTTAAATTTCTTCTTCAAGATTTATTCAAATACTGTTTATCAGACATTTCTAGAGAAACTTCACTTAGAATATTATGGTTATCTTAATTTATTTTCTGTGTACTGAGTTTTTGAATTAAAATTAATTTCTTATCTGTTTTGCTTAATTTAACAAAGATAAAAAATTTTAAATGACTACAAATTTAGGGCATTTCAAAATTCTGAGTTGAATAGCACTTCATCAATTTTGAGGATAGGTAAGCACTATGGTTGAAAAGTAGTCAGAGCAATTCTGAATAAGTACTTCAGCAAATTTCACACTTAGAACAAATCCCCCACTAAGTCAAAATTTACATGAATCTGAATGCTTTTAATTACCTTCCAGGTACAATTATGAGTATACACAGATGGCAAGTAAGCAGTTTGATGAGGTATGAATAGCTGCTGTAGTTTTAACAACACAAATGGTTTATTTTGCATATAAAATGTGAGGATAAGAGATGCAGGAGACTCTATTTTTTTAATTTAATTTTATTTTATTTGTGAACATACTGTACAGAGGGGTTACAATTGCATGGGCAGGATAATGCGTACATTTCTTACCAAGCATTGCAGCCTCCTCCTTTGTTTACCCTTCCCATCCCTTCCCAGCCTCCCCCCTCCCCCCATCCCAATCCTTCTCCTTCCCCCCTCCCCCCCCACCCCCTTCCCCCCAGCAGGAGACTCTATTTATGGATTAAAAGGAGTAAATCTGATTGATATTGGAGTCTTCAAAATGCAAAATTATGGTAAACAATACTGAAGAAATGTTGGAGAGCATGAATAAATGGGTATTTGTAGTCTAAGATGAATGCAATCATGTCTCCTCCAAAATCTAGAGGAATGGTTGTACATTTAGATCACAGAAAGATTCACTTTCAAGTAGCCTTGTAAGCAGCCTTTGCAAATGCCCTTGTATTTCTAACAAGAAACAGAAGCAAAAGCTAACAATTAAAACTGTGAAATTATTTCATATCTATTTTATTGGGACACAGGAGATCTAATATAATAAATAGTACATTATATTGACCTGACCAATATACCACTTTGTTCAAATCATATTTTAATTTCTGTGTAATTTGTCTATTTAATTTCTGTCTACTAGACAAAATTTAAAGTCAAAGGAATAATTTAGCCTTTTATTAAAAATAGAAATAAATAAGTAACAAACAACAAATTATAATCCATTTTATACACTGAACATATGTTCCCACTTTTTAAATAATAGCAGCAAAATTAATACAAGATTAGTTCTTTTTATTAACTATTTAATTTTTTTGTCTGTTGTAAACATTGAACTCAGAGCCTGGGTGCTGTCCCTGAGTTTTTTCACTCAAGGCTAGCACTCTTTTACTTTGAGCCCCAGAGCCACTTCCAGTTTTGTGGTGGCTAATTGTAGATAAGGGTACAATGGACTTTCCTGATTGGGCTGACTTTGAACCACAGTCCTCAGCTCTCAGCCTCTTTAATAGCTAGGATTACAGATGTAAGCCACTGGTGCTCAACAAGACTTCTTAAAATTAAATATTTTCTTGTAATTTGGTCTTGTATTTGGGTTATGTGTAGCTTTATGGACCACAATAAATATATATACATATATGCATATATATATATATATGCATTTTTAAGTGATAGGTTTTGAGCCTAGGGCTTCTGCTTACAAGTGTTCTATCTCTGAGCCACTGAGCTCTTAGTCAGTCCACTTGTTTCTTTCTTTTGTGTGTATCTGTGTGTGTATGCATGTTTGTGTGTGTGATACTGTGGATTGGACCCCGTGCACTAGCTAAAAAGTAGCTCTATCACTGAAACCATAGCCCTAGTCCTTTTTAACCTTAGTTTTGTTTTTGTTTTTGTATTTTTGCACTTGTTGTTTTGTTTTTTTTTTCACCAAAGGTGATGTACCGAGGGATTACAATTACATGAACCTCATAATGAGTACATTTCCTTTCCTACATTGTCTTCTGTTCCCTCATTTTCTCCGAGCCCCTCCCTCTCACCTCCACGCTTTAGCTGTATTTCACTTTCAGCAATATCCAGTCAGCTACACTGCTTGCACTGTTTTTCCACTGTTTTTCCCTCCAGTTTTGTTGCCTTCCTCCACCATCCCAAAGTTATACATGATATTTTTTAGGTATATATGACTGACTGCTCTGAGCTGGCCTGAGCTGCAGTCCTCCTGTTTGTGCTTCCTCACAATACTGTGGTGACATTCTAATGTGTGCAGTTACCAGTGGAGATGAAACTTCATGATAGTTCTTGCTCAGGCTGTCTATGAAACTTGATCACACGATCTTCACCTAACCAAGTAGCTAGGAGTATAGGTAAGATCTTTTTTAAAGTCTGAGAACCAGTTTACATTCCCACCAACAGTGTAGTAGCATTCTTTTTTGGCCAAATCCCCTCCAGCATCTGTTGTTATTAGAGTTCTTTTTTTTCATTTTATTTTTTTTGTGTGTGAAAATACTGTACAGAGGGGTTACAATTACATGGGCAAGATAATGAGTACATTTCTTATCAAGCATTGTAGCCTCCTCCTTTGTTTCCCTTTCCCATCCTTTCCCATCCTCCCCCCCGTCCCCCCCCCACGAATCCTCCTCCCCCCCTCCCCACCCCCACCAAAGTAGTAAAGTTCGTTTTTCGACATTACGACTTGTACCTCTCATTGTTGCACTGGGTCCACCTGTATCCCTGTTTTAACGATTTGTTTTTTCCTTCCCCTCCACAAATTATACCAACATCATATACAGTGAAAGCAGGGGTTATAACGTGGGGGAGGGACATACAAAGCAACAAAGAAATAATCTTATAAATGTGTTAGAAACAATCTCATGAAAGAGAAAAAAACATTTGAATACATATCTTAGAGTTCATTTCCCTAACATCAACTTATCTGACCTTTTCTGCTTGACTCAGATGTATACTAGTTGTTGCAAATAAGGGAAACCATGGGACCTATGTTTCTTTGGGCCTGGCTTACTTCACTTAATATAATTTTTTCCAAGTCTTTCCATTTCCTAACAAATGGGGCAGTGTCATTCTTTCTGATGGAGGCATAGAATTCCATTGTGTATATATACCACATTTTCTTGATCCATTCATCTACTGAGGGGCATCTGGGTTGGTCCAATATCTTAAAGAGAAACTGCTCTGAAGAGGAAAGAAGGATGGCCAATAGACACATGAAGAAATGCTCAACCTCCCTAGCCATCAAAGAAATGCAAATCAAAACAACATTGAGATACCACCTCACCCCAGTTAGAATGGCAAAAATCAAGAACTCTAATAACAACAGATGCTGGAGGGGATGTGGACAAAAGAGAACCCTACTGCATTGTTGGTGGGAGTGTAAACTTGTTCAACCACTTTGGAAAGCAGTATGGAGGTTCCTCAAAAGACTCCACATAGAGCTCCCCTATGACCCAGCAATCCCACTTTTGGGCATTTACCCAAATGATCACAGACAAGACCGCACTAAAGCTACGAGCACAACTATGTTTATTGCATCATTATTTACCATAGCTAAGATATAAAGTTCTTGATTATAGTCATTCTAACTGAGGTGTGGTGGAATACTAATGTTGTTTTTATTTGCATTCCTTTTATAGCCAGAGAAATTGAGCATTTCTTCATATGTCTGTTGGCCTCTTACTTCCTCTTCAGAGAAGTCTCTTTTTAAGTCTTTACTCCACTTATTAATAGAGTGGTTGTTTCTTTGAGGATTTGTTTTTTGGGGATTTAATTTTTTGTGTTCTAAGTATATTTAGCTATAAGGCCCTTTCTTGTCTGTTGTATAGCTAGTGAAGATCTTCTCCCAATCTATGGGCTTTCTACTGATCTTCCTAGCTATGTCTTTTGCCATACAGAAGCTCTGCAGTTTCATGCAATCCCATTTGTCCAAACTTTCTGGAAAGCAGTATGGAGGTTCCTCAAAAGACTACACATAGAGTTTCCCTATGACCCAGCAATCTCAATTCTGGACATTTACTCAAATGACCACAACAAGGCCACACTAAATATACCACACAACAAGGCCACACTAAATATACCAGCAAACTATGTTTATTGCAAACTATGTTACCATCGCTAAGATATAGAACAAACCCAGATGTCCTCAATAAATGAATGGATCAAGAAAATGTGGCATATATATGTATATATAAGCATCTATGCACATATATATGCCAACACACACAATGGAATTCTATGCTCCAGAATCACACTGCCCCATTTGTAAGGAAATGGAAGGACTTGGAAAAAATCATATTAAGTGAAGTAAGCCAGACCCAAAGAAACATAGCTCCCATGGTCTCCCTTATTTGTAATAATTAGTATATGTCTAGGATAACTTTAGCAGATGAGCAGAATAGCTCAGTAGCTGTGTACATATGATCATATAAGATGATGCTAAGCGAAATGAACTCCAAGACATCCACACGAGACTTTTTCTTTGTGGTGGTGGTTCTTAATGTACTACACAATTACCTTTTACTTTTGTGGTTTCCCCCTAGGGTTTATCCCTTGTTGTCACTATATTTGATTTTGGTACCCTGGGTATTGTATATATGTTTATCTGAACTAGGGAAGGGAAGGGGAACAACAAAATGGTAAGGCAAAGGACAAAGGGGGAACCTATGCAACAGCAATACTCACAAGACATGTTGGAAATGATCTGTACAACTTGGGGGGAGGTAGTGAGGGAAAGAGAAAAGGAGAAAAATGAGGGAAGGGTAACAAGTTAGACAAGAAATGTAATCAGTACCTTACTTATGTAAATGTAAACGCCTCTGTAGGAGGGAAGATTTGTGGAGTTGGGGAGGGAAGGGATGGTAGGGGAAAAACAAAGGATGTTAGGGAAATAAACCCTAATATATGTATTCAAATGTTTTTTTCTTTCATGCGATTGTTTCTAACACATTTATAAGATTATTTCTTTGTTGCTTTGTATGTCCCTCCCCCACAGTATAACCCCTGCTTTCACTGTATTTAATGTTGCTATAAATTGTGGAGGGGAAGGGGAAAAACAAATCATTTAAATAGGGATACAGGTGGACGCATTGCAGCAATGAGATGTACAAGTTATTATGTTGAAAAATGAACTTTACAACTTTGGTGCGGGGTGGGGGAGTTAGTGGGGAGGATTGGATAGGGGAGCGGGAGGAGGATGGGAAAGGATGAGAAGGGGAAACAAAGGAGGAGGCTACAATGCTTGATAAGAAATGTACTCATTATCTTGCCCATGTAATTGTAACCCCTCTGTACAGTATTTTCACAATAAAAAAATAAAAATATTTTGTCAAGTTTGTTTAATAGGATTTGGTTTACATAAATATTTACTGATTAAAATATATATTCCCAAAAATCATTTAGAAGTTAGTTAATGGTTAATTTAAAATGTTTATGCTATATGATCACAATAACCAACCTAAATGTATTTGTTTATACAAATTTCATAAATAATCAAAATTTTAAAAATCTTATCATACCAGCATGTGCACAAAGTGGTTTTCAATATCCAGAGTCTACATGGATATTAGACATTATACCACTTCATGCATAATATTAAGTACCTCACATTTGTGCCAATTTCCTGAATTAAGCATGCTAAGCAAATTTATTGGTATTATTACTTGTAATTTCTGGGTCAGTCAATGAAAATGAAAACTTGCCACATGTGAATATAACAAGACACTTTAGGAAATTAAAAAGCTGTTCTTCTGGCATTTTTATTAGTAATGAACAATCATAACTTATTTATAGTATGACATATATGTATACATAAGAAATGAATTTCTGAAATATCAGGATTAGTTTTATAGTGACATTATATTGGTTTGTGTGTGTGTGTGTGTGTGTGAGAGAGAGAGAGAGAGAGAGAGAGAGAGAGAGAGAGAAGGGCATTATAACATGAGATCTTTCCTCTTGACAATATTCCTTGTGAATAAGACACTGTGGTTCTAAATAAAATTTAGATTTGTTTTCCTTAACTCAACCTATATGTCTGTTGATTATAATTTCTGCTTCCCACTTTCTGTGTCAACTTCTACCTCACATTTCGTTTTTGTGAATTTGAGTATTTTGAACACCACATATAAGTAGAAGATGCAAGATTTTCCTTTCAATAACTAGTTTATATCACTTATGGGAGTCATCCACATTTATCCTCATTATCTGTTGCTGACTAGTACTTCATTGTGTGTATATAATACAATTTTTACCTACTCAGCTACTGACAAGATACTTAGGTGGTTTATCCACCCTGACTGTTGTGCATAGTTCTTCAATCAAATGACGTGAAATAATATCTCTTTGATGCTCGTATAAATGAATATCAGGAAGGCCAGGCACCTGTGGCTCACACCTGTAATCCTAGCTACTCAGGAGGCTGAGATCTTAGGATCCCATTTCAAAGCCAGCCTGGGCACAAAAGTCCATGAGATGCTTTATCTCCAAAAAGCCACTCCAAAAACTGGAAATGTCACTGTGGCTTAAGTGGTAGATTGCTAGTCTTGAGCTGAAGAGCTGAGGGACAGTGCCCAGGCCAAGAATTCAAACCCCACTATATATATATATATATATATATATATATATATACACATACATACATACATACATATCAGGAAGAAGAAACTGGAATCAAAAAACACACCTTACACATGTCAAAATGGCCATTACATGGCTATATTATATAACTAAAATATAAGAATATAAGAATTATCGATGAAAGCATGGAAAATTCAAATACCTGTACACTGTTTGTGGATATCTAAAATGCACCCACAATAAAAATAAATTATCATTAAAAATTAAGTTAATTTCCATCTGATTATCCTTCCTCTTCTGGTATTTATGCAGAAAAATTGAAACCAGTACTCTAGAAAATATTTCCACTTTTGTGTATGTATGTGGATGTGTGCCATCCTGAGTATTTTACTTGGAACTGTCCTTGAAATTGTTTTGCTCCAGGCTAATGCTCTCTCACTTGAGCCACAGCTCCATTCAAACCATGCTCCTTAAATCTCAACCTCCAAAGTAGCTAGTATTACAGGTATAAGCCTCTGGTAGCCTGTTATATCCGCTTTTATTAGAACATTTATCTCAATTCAATATTATTTTCTTAAGCAACCTATAACAGTCTCTAATATGGAGTTTCTAGCTCCAAAATTCACAGTTTTCTAAAAGATCAAATGTAGAGTCAATATTTTAGGTCTTGAAGTTTACAAGATTTCAGTTGAAACCAAAATCATTTCTCATTATTAGACCATTCAGCATTTATGAAATTCACAACTCATTAAAATTTATCTGTAGCTCCAAATCATTATTTTCTCTATTTGCAGTCATTCACAGATATCAGTAAAGCAGCAAAAAAGGAGCTTTCAGCAAACATTTCTAGTTAAGGTTGAACAAGGCAGTGTTCAGTCCTCTTATAATACTCAACATACTGTATGAGTCACTTATATTATTACTGGGACCAGATACCTGATAGAAACAATTTAAAGAAGGAAACATTTATTTCAGCTCAAGATTTCATGAATTTCAGTTCATAGTAGCACAGTCCCTTGCTCATGGGACAACATGGTGGTGGAAACAAGCACAAAGGAAATTCTTCATGACAATAAAGTGTAAAAGGAACAGGGGGGAGGTAGAGACAAGATATCCTTAAAGACATGGTCTTTCGACTTGCTTTTCAGCTAAACCTCAATGTTTCAAATTTTCTCCACCTACCAAAAGAATGGTATCTCTGAGGACTAAGAATTTAACAAAACCAGGCACTGGTGACTCACACCTGTAAATGTAGCTATTCATGAGTTTGAGATCTAAGTATCACAGTTCAAAGCCAGCCTGGGCAGGAAAATCCATGAGACTCTTATCTCCAGTTAACCAGAAAAGCAGCAGTTGGCTCAAAGTGCTAGAGCCTTAACTGTGAGCCAAAGAGCTCAGGTTCAGGGACAATACCCAGACCCCAAGTTCAAGCCCCAACAATAGCAAAAATGTATTTAGTACATAATCTTGTGGGCAACATCTTATCTTTTAGTCACAACAGTCCATCCTTGGATCCCAAAAGCTCATGACCATATCATAATACAAAGCATATTTGTTCCATTTCCAAGAGTCTCCAGGATCTTCAAATTCTTAACAATCATAATATTCTTCAAGAATCTAACTCCAAAAATGGAGGCTTAAGGCAAATTCTTATTTATAAGCCTTTGTTAAGATCAAAACCAAGTTGTATGCATCCAATTCACAATAGAATTCTATAAATGTTACCATTTCCAAAGATTAGACCAAGCACCCTAAGAGAAAAGCAAATGAGATGAAAGCAAGGTTGGAATTTAGCAATCCAAACATTAAATCATGAATCTACAGGTATGTAGCACATGGGGTATTTCCTGGCATGATGTCAGCTCCAAAAGTTTTTGGAAAAACTTGCCACAAGACTATGCCATCCATAGTGCACATGGTCTATCTCTTGAGATCATTGTGTTCACTTCCTTGCTCATAACCTCAAGTTTCCATTGCAGAAGCTCCATAATGCACATTATAGCTTAAATTTCACACTCAACAGCTTCATGCATTGCCATCTGAGGGGATCCTGGAGTGATCCTGACCCTGTTACAACTGTCTGGCCTCCCAGGCCTTCATATAATAAAATCCAAGTGGAAACCTCTATGACCCTGTAATGGATGTATGGAATATGCCTGCAAAACCAGCATCACATGCATGGATAACCCCAAGATCTGTTGCTACCTCAGACTGTAGTTGGGACCCTTAAACCATGGTCCTATAGCTTCCAGGTACCTAAGTGCTTGAACCTGGAGGGACACTGACCTACCTTTCTCTTAGTGAACAGGATGCCCTAGAAGCTGTCTCTTCTCAAAGGAAAATATTTCAAGAATTATCAAATTTATACCATAAATCTTGCAGTGGTAATGCCTAGCCAGTTCCTAAAATGCACTCTAGGAATATTGCCTATTGTACAAATGCAATATGCTGTGCTGCTCCTTTTTGCCTGAGCTACTTAGCTCTACCCAAACTTCTTTCTTTTAACATTCTGAATTACCATGAAGAGGTTCAGGAATAAAAAAAAGAGAGACCATGGGCTGAATCCTCTGAAATTATGACTTAAAATGTGTCCTCCCTTCCTCCCTCCCTCCATCCCTCCCTCCCTTCCTTTCTTCTTTTCTTCCTTCCTTCCCTCCATTCCTTCTTCCCTCTTTCCCTCCTTAGCCTTCCTTTTTCCCCATAGTTTATTTAGGTATTTTGTCACTATTTTGACTAATGAACAGTATCTGGACTAGTTTGAACAATAAAGAGATTTGACCACACTTTTAGCTCTGCTGTTGTAATGAGAAAACAACCAAGGACAATATTTAAATCAGTGAGTTTGGCTAGGTTCCAATATAGCTTTTCAAATCAGTAAACCTTCTGGATTTGTTGCTAGGTTACAGTTTACCGATCCATGAAGTACTTAATAAACAAATTGTTGAATGAGAATTGTATAAGATAGTGTATCGGAAACAGTGACATACCTAATGATTAAACAGATATTTAAGTTGATTAATAAAAAATAAAACCAGAATTTGATGTAATTCTTTTATATACTAAATAAAATGGCTTCTTATTTATTAACAAAACTAAAAGGTGGTTGGCTTGGAGATAGTCTTGATAATGAGTAAGTCACATAATGAAATTCAAACCAATCTCACCACCTTACAAGGTGAGAGCAAAGTTCTCTCCACTAGGAAAGAATCACAGCATCCTTGGATACTACACTACTACCAGAGCAATTGCTCTGGTTATAAGATTTAGAAAGAAACAGCAATTTGAAAAATCATACTAAGATGGATAAGGACTCTCACAGATTCAGCTATTCAGAAGTAATACTGAAGGTTTACAACAGTCAACGTTTTGATTTATTTGTTGCCTCATAAGCTAAAATCAAATATTAGAAAGAAATAGCAATGAATAATTTAAGTAAAATAGCATCAGTGAATGGATTGACAATAATGCATTGAGGCTGGGTTTAAACTATGGAACAGTGATCACACCAACAAATAACTTTGTATGGAAAAGAAGAGACAAATCTTTGGCTGAGTAAATTCAGTAAACTCAGAAGTTAATCCAATCAACTACTTAGAAGACATGTCTACACATTTCTTTTCTTGTAAAACAGAAAAGAAGAAAAACAAAACTCAACCCTCTTTCTTAAAATCCTTTTAAATGTTAAAAATGACAGATGAAAAATATCCTGAACAGTGGCTGAAAAAGTAGTGAGTTGCTTGTGCTGTGTAATTGTCCTACAGGAAAATGTTAATGAATATAAAAGCAAACCACTGAACTAATTAATAATAGTCAATTTTGTCTAATTGCTATGGTTATCATTATTATTATTATCACCATTATTTTGGAACTTTTGTGCCAAGTACTGTGCTATATCATAAGCAAAGAGATATGGTTCTCGGCCTATATGAAAAATGACACAAAGAACTTAAGGAGGATTGAATAATCACAAAGGGTAGAAGAAATGAGCAATATTCCATGGAAGCCTTCCGTCAGATTTAGAGGTCCAGAAAAATGTCTTTTGAGGAGAGAAAATGAATGAGTTTTGTTCCTTGATGGTGATCTAGGCAGAAGAAATACATGTGCAAAGTCGGAGCAAAGAGGTGTCATATGAATGAAACTGAAGGACAGGGAGAGATCAGAACACATAAAGATTTGCAGTCTTCTTAAGCAAGCATCACTTTTACAATGTAAGCTTACTTATAAGTTAGTGGTTAAGAACAGATTCTCTACTCTGGAGGTACCAGGTTGAGAACTGATTTCATAGTTTTCTCTCATCTGTAGGTTTTCTATTATCTGTTTGCGATATTCATGCTTCATTGTTGCTTCTCTTTGTATATTTTCAAAATCACATCTCTCCCCCTCCTCCTTCCAAGTGAGATTTCTCAGTTTATATAATTTAAGCATGTTCAACATGATAGTGCAAAAATGTTTCCATATATTAAGGTCTTACCACCACAATCATTTTTTAAATTATCCATGTAAGGTGTTTGGATCATTATTACATGGATTAAGGGATCTAGAAACTTAGACACCAATGTATAATATATTGCCTTCCATAACATCTGTACTTGAAAATTGCCTGTGAGAAAGGAAAATGCATATGATGGGATAACAATCCTACACATGTGAGTATCATCATTGCAATGCGTCATCCTGTGTCCTTGTTACAAGACAACATGTTGGAAATGAACTTTACAACTTCAGGGGGATGGGAGAGAAGTGAGGGAGGTGGTAGATGGAAGGAATAGTAGGAGAAAAACAAAGGAGGGGATAATGAGGTCAATGAGTACTTATTATTGGGGGGGGGGTCCTTGCACAGCAGAAACCCTCCTGTACGTCAAGGAATCTCAGATTCTGTTTTTTTTTTAATTTTCTTATTTTTAATTTCATTTAATTTTTTCTGTGTTAGTACTGGGGCTTGAACACATAGCTTGGGCACTGCCAAGGCTGGCACTCTAGCACTTGATCCACACCTCCACTGCAGGTTTCTTGGTGGTTAATTGGGGATAACAGCCTCATGTAATTGTCTTTCCTAGGCTAGGTTCAAACCATGCTTATCATGTCTTGTCTCTTGAGTATCTAGCACACAGCAATTGGAGATATTCAATTTTGAGTTTTTTCAGGATCCTAAGGTGTTAGGTCAAAGTCATACATCGATGCATAACTGTATTCTATTATCATATGCCTCAGAATTATTAATAAGCAGACCCTCAGATTTCTTTTTAATGAAATTTAGCCTCAGACATTTGAGTGGAAATTTATTTGTAATAAAAATTATTATATGTTATAGCCTACAATTTTTACAAATATCCTCATGCTCTACTACTATTTGCATGTTTATAAATTTTACTTTTATTCTCATTTGGGAGAAATAGATATAAAGTTTTTCAGACTTTGAATGAGTTACTTATATTTGCACCATTTCCAATTACTTTGAAGCTCACCAGTTAAAAACAACAAGAATTGTACTAATTACCTTACTTATGTAACTATAACCCCTCTGTACAGAATCCTTACAATAAAATTAAAAACCACAACCCTAGATATGAATGAAAGTGTAAGCTATCCCTCTGGTGTTAGGTCAGTGGGTTGTTATAAAGAAAGAAAGGCAATATTAGATCCATAGGTAGGTAAGTGATAGATGGGTGAAAGATAGATAAACAGGTAGACAACCAGAACGATAAATACATGGTGTCAATCAATACTGCCAGGGAATGAGAAAGAATAAAACTGTTTAAAAGTGGAAGGCCAATTTACTAGTAGATCTATTCATTATCCTTTCCACACACAGCTTTTAGTTTGTTTTTACTATACATCTTGGTGAATATTGGACATTATAAATACCCAAAAGGTTTCTACAGCTTGAGGCTGAGTGAGTTTGATTTTTCCTCTTACTTATTTGCAGAAAACAAGAAACTTGTCACATGTATTACAGAATCTTTTGTGAAAACAAATCACTGTTATCAAATCCAATTATCTATATATGTATACATATGTATATAATTGTGTATACATATGTATGCACACATGATCACTGACTAAAATACAATATATACATGTATTAGATATCATGGTTAAATCCTTTTGAACAGGTGAAATACACTGAAACATAGGGAGCATGAGTGAAGGGGTGAAACAGTGGATATAGTCAAAATACTTCATGGGGATGAGTGAGAATGGAAGAAGAAAATATGCTGACTGGATTGGGAAGGGGAATGACATAGGGATAAATATGCATGTGTACATGATCATTTTAAAAATGAAACCTCTTTGCACAACTAATTGTTGCTAATAAAAAGGAAGGAACAAATTAACAAATGAGAAATCATGACTGGAACAGGTAGTCTCATATTCCCAACCTAAAATATGATGAGATACAAATAATGAGAGTACTGTATCCTCTAGTTCTCAAGGAGAAAATTGTGAGGAATTCCATGACTAATAGTATGTCCCAAGCTGAAGATGAGAAAAAACTACATGTCCAAAGGGACAGGACAAATTTCTCAGCAGCCACATAGCTGATCTTCTGTGGGTGACACGTGTAGAAATTAGAAACATCTCAGTAGGGATCTAATCCTTAGGGAAGAATTGCAGAAGTAACTGAATGGCCACCAATGCACGCTGTCTGTTTAGTGACTCCACGGAGAATTCCATGGACAAAGGAAGCAGCGAGGGTAGCCTTTACCACTAAAGTACAGGTGTCAAGAGATCAACAGGATCTAGGGAAGAACTTATCAGAAAGTGGAGCTCTAACTTGCACATGACATAGAAGTCACCTTCCAAATAAACTACATGAGGGAAGTAAAAATGTTCAGGAAAAAATATTCTGAAATGTGAAATTAGTTACAAAATAGAAACTAGAGAGAGAGGGGGAAGAGACAGAGAAGGAGAGAGGAGACAGATTCTCACATTTCTCACATTACACAGGGCTGACTTAAGAGATTTACACATAGAGCCAATTTACCTCCAATGGATGTATTTAAATCCCTCTCCAACTTCTAGACTTGTCACTGAGATGAATGACAAAGCAGGTCCATTGTAGGATAAACTGCAATGATCAGTTTATGGGAAGCAAAGAAAGTAGATTTCTCTTTTTTTCTTCATATATGGCTTGCAAAGCATAGACTCTGGCAAAACTCTACCTACAGCAAATTCTCTTAAAAAATGGAGACAATTGAAAAAGAAATGCTGACATAATTTTATTTTTGGCAAGAAGAAAAGATGCCAATAGCCCCACTTATTAGTCCAAGGATAAGTTTGTATCTTATTTAAAAGAAGATACTTCAGTCTTTGCTCCTTAATTGCAATCTGTGTCAATAGCTGGAAATTCTGTTTCTGACATCAGAGCTGTTATTGAAAACTGGCCTTCAATAAGTCATGTTATTCCACCCCAATGGATTAAAGATTCCGGAAAAAAATGATACCATTTTGATAGAGAATACATTAGGTCTAAAATATATACTTTATTGGGTACTAGTATTTTTTGTAGATTTAGAATAATTCTGTGCAATTAAATCACTTTTCATAGTTCATTATTTTACATTATTTTACTTAAAATTATTATGATCTGAATTATGAGGATAATGACATTTGAGAAATTAAATTTACAATACATATTCTTGCTCAAAATTTATAAAACATTTGCAGTCATTTCTCCTTTACAAATTACCAGAGTAAAAAAAAAAGTGCCTAAATGCCCCGCCCCCTGGAATGGAAGACACAGTGTACATGTGAGAATTTCTTTTTTTTTTAAATAAGTCTTTTATTGTGAAAATTCTGTACAGAGGGGTTACAATCACATGAGTAAGGTAAAGAGTACATGCTTATCAAGCATTGTTGCCTCCTCCTTTGTTTTTCCCCTACCATCCATTCTCTCCCATCTCCACAAGTACATTCCCATCCTCCCACTCCCCCATTCCCCCACTCCCACCTAAATTGTAAGTTCCTTTTTCAACATAGCGTCTTGTAAATCTCATTGTTGCAATGAATCAAGCTATATCCCTACTTAAACAGTTTGTTTTTTCCCTTCCCCTCCCCAAATTATAACAACATAAAATACAGTGAAAACAGGGGTGGGGGAGGGACATACAAAGCAACAAAAAAATCACGTGGTGCCTTATAAATATGTTAGAAACAATAGCAAGAAAGAATAAAAAACCACTTGTGTCCCTAACTTGGGGTTGATCTTGCATAATATCATCTTATCTAACCAATTCTGCTTGTCACATATATATACTAGTTATTGCAAATAAGGGAAACCATGGGACCTGTGTTTCTTTGGGCCTGGCTTACTTCACTTAATATAATTTTTTCCAAGTCTTTCCATTTCCTAAAAAATGGGGCAATGTCATTCTTTCTGATGGAGGCATAAAATTCATATATATATATATATATATATATATATATCACATTTTCTTGATCCATTCATTTACTGAGGGGCATCTGGATTGGTTCCATATCTTAGCTATGGTAAATAATGCTGCAATAAACATAGTTGTGGTGGTAGCTTTAGTGTGGTCTTGTTTGTAAACATTTGGGTAAATGCCCAAAAGTGGGACTGCTGGGTCATAGGGGAGCTCTAAAAATGGAGTCTTTTGAGGAACCTTCATACTGCTTTCCAAAGTGGTTGAACAAGTTTACACTCCCACCAACAATGCAGTAGGGTTCCCTTCTGTCCACATCCCCTCCAGCATCTGTTGTTATTAGAGTTCTTGATGATAGCCATTCTAACTGGGGTGAGGTGGTATCTCAATGTTGTTTTGATTTGCATTTCTTTGATGGCTAGGGAGGTTGAGCATTTCTTCATGTGTCTATTGACCATTCTTATTTCCATTTCAGAGAAGTTTCTCTTTAAGTTTTTAGCCCACTTATTTATTGGGCAGTGGTTTCTTTGAAGATTTGTTGTTTGGGAATTTAATTTTTTGAGTTCAAGGTATATTTCAGTTATGAGACCCTTGCCCATTGTATGGCTAGTGAAGATCTTCTCCCAATCTGTGGGCTTTCTATTGATATTGCTAGCTATATCCTTTGCCATGCAAAAGTTCTGCAACTTCAAGCAATCCCATTTGTCCAACCTTTCTTTGATTTGTTGTGTTTCTGGGTCTCTATTAAGAAAATTTTAGCCTGTGCCAAGGAGACCTCGGGTTTCTCCTATTCCATCCTGTAATGTTTTCAGGGTATCTGTGTCAGGTCTTCATCTGTCCAACGAAAAATGGACTGGGTCCAAGGAAAAGTAAGTGCAGCTGCAAGCCCGTTCCCCAGCCTCCCTTAGTCCAGGAAACAATCAGATGCAGCAGGGAGTCAATTCAAGCAGTAAAACTCATTTACTACACAGAGCAAGCCCTTTTTAAAGCAAAAAAAGAGAGGGTGGCATGGCAGGGGAGGAAAAGGAACCAATCACTGTAAAGGTCACACCCTATCATGCACCTAAGCTTTCAAGGGCTGGTTACACACTGAATGTAAAGCAAATTGGGTTCTGCTCACTCAACTCCCTCTCAGCACCATCTTTGCTGCCCATGTGCTCTACAGTAAATCGGGCTCTGCCCACTCAACTCCCTCTCAGTGCCATCTTTGCTGCCCATGTACTCTACAGATTCCCCTTTTTTTGCTTTAATGGTAGACCCACCTCCCAGTTAGTTATCCTTTTCCCTCCTCTGTAAAGGTTATTTTAACAGGCTTACATTGGTAAGGATAGCATTGGCTATGCAGGGGTTCAAGGCAAGTCTGGGGGTCAAGATTTGCCAGACAAGGATAGGGAGGGCCCTTGTGTATGATCCAAGTGCCCGTCCCAGTTACCTCACATCCCCACCTAGCCCAGTAATAAACATCAGTCCCACCACAGTTATAAATGTCCAAAGCAGTTCAATTAATTCCTGGCCATATATAAAAGTCAGTATCTCGTAAGATTGTCCTCTTCAGAACATGGGAGCAGCCTGGGTATTGAGAGCTCCACACATGCGGCACGGTGCATCCTCGTGGGCCCCCACACTCAGGCCATTCTACTATAGTCCAGAAAAACAAGAAAATTTAAAACAAACTGCAGACATAGCAAAGCAATCCCAGGCACCTGGTATCTTTTAAGTGAGCCAGTTCCTTGTAAGTGCCTTTAAGCAAGCACAGGGGTCAAGATGACCTTTGAGCTTTACTGTCAGCTCCCAATGGCTCCCAACATCTCCCTCCCCCCGTCTTTGTTTAAAGAGGCGAACCGGCCAGTCTTAGGTTGGGTGGATCACCTTGTCTGCCTTACCCATCATTGGGAACTTCTTCAGAGCGAAGCTGAAGGCCCTGTCTTAGGTTGGTCAGACTGACACCGCCTCTTACCCATCTCTGGCTGCGATTCCTCTTGGGGGAAATTCATTCACTTGGAGCTTGATCTTATGTAACTGGCTGGCCAAGCTCATAAGAGTTTTGCAGTGCACATATAATGCAAGGAAGGCATAGAAAAACCATCAGCAAAAGCATTACTAGGCCAAGCAATATCATTAGCAGTCCTTTAACATTAGTCAAGGATGGGATAGCAGTCTTTGCCACTTCAGAGTCCAGAGGCGGGGCTTGTTCTAATCCGGCTATTTGCCTATGGGGTTGGCCTGGGTCAAGGTAAGGTGGGTTCCAAGCACCTTAAAAGGAGGTACCTTTTGAATTTTATTGAGGGCTTGGTAAAACTCCCTTTTTTTAATATGGCGAGAACCTGGACCAGAAGACCCTCCAGGCGTCTCAGGTCTTGGTGCTCCAGAATTATATCATGCATGTAGGCATAGGCAAGGGAGGTATCTGAGCCCAGCACAGGCCCTAAAAGTGTGGCCAAGTATTGTTGGCAAAAGGCCACTATTGGCCATTCCCTGTGGCAGCACTGTCCATTCAAACTTCTGATCAGGCTGGGAAAAATTAAGAGAAGGGATGGAGAAAGCAAACCTTGCAGTCATCTGGATGCAGGGGGATAGAAAAAAAAAACCAGTCTTTAATATCAATCACAACCAAGGTATATTCTGAAGGTATAGCAAGAGTCCAGGGCATGCCTCTTAGGGGCATTCCTACTAGCTCCATTCTTTTATTTACCTTATGTAGATCTTGGAGCATACGCCAAGCCCTGGAGGCTTTTTGAATAACAAATACCGGTGTGTTCCAAGGACTCATAGAAGAGCTTATGTGCCCAAGGTTTATCTGTTCCTCCACCAGAAGGTAGAGGGCTACAAGTTTAGGTTTGGTCAATGGCCACTGCTCCACCCAAATAGGGCTTCCAGGCTTCCACCTGATGGGAGGTACTCTGGGGGCAGTGGCCTTTAGGATTGGGGGTGCACCCAAGCAGGCCCCCTATGTTCTTCTCTGTAATTATGAAAGTTAAAAAAATCCTTTTCCTTAACTACCTCTAGATCCTGTTTAAGCCTTTGTGCTTCTTCCCCATCCAGGATATCATCATAGAATGCTCGATGGTCTGTAGTGACCACTGCATCCATTTGTCTTAGCATGTCTTGCCCTAGTAAATTGGCAGTGAGGTTCTTTGCCACTAAAGTGCATATCTTTCCCTGTTCTCCATCTGGGCTAGTCCATTTCATAAGGGCGACCTTCTCTTTGGACTGGGAGTTGCCCCCTACCCCCAATATTGAGGGCCCAGGTGCAAGTTTCCATTCCAAGGGCACTTCCTCCTCCCTGAGTATGGTTCGATCTGTCCCCGTGTCAATTAAGCAGTGAAACTCCTTTCCACCTATGAGAATACTCATTTTAGGGCAGAGTCCTTCCACCAGGGGGACAGTCCAATGGGCCTGGGTCATCCTGCCATGAGGCTGCCTGGGCCTGGCAGCAGACGGGGTTCCTCCTTGAGTTAATGGGGTTGGAGGATGCCCCTCCCCTAGTTTAAAGGCTTTCCATCTAAATCAAACTTGGATGACAATCCTTTTTTCAATGGTATCCCTTCCTCCACCAGGGGCAGGGTGTAGGGGACGGTTTGCCCCCCCCAGGCCGGTTGGTGGGGGATTGTTGTAAACAGTCCCTCTTAAAGTGTCCCTCCTGCCCACATTTAAAACAAGTCCCTCTTCCCAATGGTCTTGGGGTTCTTTGGCCCTGGGCTGCCAGTGCCTGGGTAATAGCCTCAGTCATTGCAGTCGTCTGAGCCTGTAAAGCTAAAGCTAGTGATTGGGACTGATGCTGTTGCATTCCCACATCCTGTGAGGCCACCACCCATCTGCTCAGGAAACTCTCTCTCAATCCCATGCAGGCCATGCGGTGGTCTGCATTCACCCTTTCCCAGACCAGCAGCTTTACAAACTGATCTCGGAGGTTCCCTGCTGGCAGCTTGTGGTTAATACTCAGTTGGCCTCGGTCTATGAAATCAGGTAGAGGCTCACTAGGTTTTTGTCTTACTCCTGCTATGGGGGACTCAGTAGGCCCATCATCCAGTTTGTACCATGCTGCAAGTCCTGCCTGCCTCACCTGGTCACGGTACCAGCCAGTATTGCAGCCTGTTGGATGCCAGTGGAGTACCCTTCCCCCATCCCTGTTAACATGGCATAAGTAATAGGTATCCTGGGTTGAGCCTGCTGGTTATTCTCTGCCCGTACTCTGCATTCCTCCTTAAAGAAAGCACACCATTTAATAAACTGAGAACTGGTAAGGACGGCTTTGGCCACATCCAGCCAGTCCTTAGGAACATATGGGTGATAAGCAATGTCCTGTAATAGGGTCTGGGCCCAAGGAGAGTTCGGACCATCCTCCACAACCGCCTTGCGGAGCTCTTTAAGATCCTTAGCTTCCCATGGATACCGTTCCAAGGGCCTGTTAGCTCCAGGTGCCAGATTGACTGGATATGCTTGGGGAAGCAAATCCTGTGGCCTAGGGTCCGGGCTCCCGGGTGGCCCTTCCTTTCCAGGGTAGGCCTCCGAGTAGGTTACTTTCCCAGCCCTCAGCCCCTCCATGGAAGGTTGGTAGGGGTCCGGGTCTTGCAGGTCCCTCTCACAGGTTGCATAGGACACTGTACCTCCCCCCCAATTGGGGGAATAGGAGGGGTCCTAGGACCATCAGGGGCAGCTGAGTCAGAGGGGGTAACTTTCACCCTCGTTTTGACTTCCACTGTGCATGTTTCAGTGCGTTCTCGGTCAAATTTGACCCATTCTTTTCCTTGTCACTTCCCAAGTCCTCCTTCACTCCTTCTAGGTCTAATGTTGCCTCCTCCTCCTTCTTCTGTGATATAGCATTACCCATACTAAGGGTTTCACTTACCCAGAGAGACCGCTTAGCCTCGGCCGGTATCTTTTCCTTTCAAGCCCCATGTTGGGCACCAGAAGTCGGATCTTCATCCATTCCACGAAAGATGGACTGGGTCCAAGGAAAGGTAAGTGCAGCCGCATGCCCGTTCCCCAGCCTCCCTTAGCCCAGGAGACAATCAGATGCAGCAGGGAGTCAAGTCAAGCAGGAAAACTCGTTTATTAACACAGAGCAAGCCCTTTTTAAAGCAAAAAAGAGTGGGTGGCATGGCAGGGGAGAAAAAGGAACCAATCACTGTAAAGGTCACATCCTATCATGCACCTAAGCTTCCACGGGCTGGTTACACACTGCATGTAAAGCAAATTGAGTTCTGCCCACTCAACTCTCTCTCTCAGTGCCAACTTTGCTGCCCATGTGCTCTACATGTCTGCTTTGACTCTGAGTTCTTTGATCCATTTGGAGTTCATTCTGGTACATGGTGATATATAAGAATCTAGCTTCAGTTTTCTACAAATGATTAACCATTTTTGCCAGCACCATTTACTGAAGAGGCTGTCTCTCTTCCATTCTAATTTTTAGTTCCCTTATCAAAGATTAGGTCTGTGGGTTCATTTCTGGGTTTTCAATTCTATTCCATTGGTCCTGAGGTCTCTTCTTGTGCCAGTACCAATCTGTTTTGATTACTATCACTTTGTAGTAGAGTTTGAAATTTGGTATTGATATTCCTCCAGCACTGTTCTTTCTTTTAAGGATCGTTTTTGCTATTCAGGGTCTTTATTGTGCCATATGAATTTTTGGATTGCTTCTTCTATTTCCTTGAAGAATGAGGTTGGAATATTTATAGCTATCACATTGAAATTGTAGATAACCTTGGGCAGTATTGCCATTTTCACAATGTTGATTCTTCCCATCCCGGAGTGTGGGAGTTTTTCCACTTTCTAAGGTCTGTTTTGATTTCCTTTTTCAGGTTTTAAAATTTTTCATCACAAAGGTCCTTCACTTCTTTGGTTAGGTTAATTCCTAGGTATTTTATTTTTTGTGGTGCTATTACAAAAGAAGTTGCTTTGCTGATTTTAGCCCTCGCTCTTTTCATTGTTGGCATACAGAAAAGCCATTGATTTTTGAGGTTTAATTTTATACCCTGCTACTTTGTTAAAGTTTCAAATCAGCTCAAGTAATTTAAGTGGAGTCCATGGGATTCTTTAAATGCAAGGTCATGTCATCTGCAAAGAGGGAGAGTTTTATTTCATCTTTCCCTATTTGGATCTCCTCTATGTCTGCATCTTGTCTTATTACCCTAGCTAGGCATTTTAATACTAGGTTGAAGAGAAGTGGAGAGAGTGGACATCCTTGTCTCATTCCTGAATTTAGAGGAAATGCCTTTAGTTTTTCACCTTTAAGTATAATGCTGGATGTAGGTTTGTCATATACAGCTTTATTGTATTGAGGAATGTTCCATTGATTCCTAGTTTTTCCAAAGCCTTCACCATAAAGGGGTGTTGGATCTTGTCAAATGCTTTTTCTGCATCTATTGAGATAACCATGTGGTTCTTACCCTTGTTCTTGTTGATGTGATGAATTATATTAAGTGATTTGCATATATTGAACCAGCTTTGCATCCCTGAAATGAATCCTGTTTGATCGTGGTGTATGATTTTTTGGATGAATTGTTGAAATCGATTTGCCAAAAGTTTGTTTAGAAGTTTTGCATTGATGTTCATCAAAGAAATGGGTCTATAGTTCTCGTTCTTTCATGAGTCCCTACCTGGTTTGGGGATGAGGGTTATGATGGCTTCATAGTAAGAAAAGTACTGAACTTTCTCTTTCAATTTCTTTGAAGATTTGGAGGAATATTGATGTGAGTTCTGCTTTGAAGGCCTTGGGGTATTCCACTGTAAATCCATCCAGTCCTGGGTTTTTCTTAGATGGGAGGTTCTTATTGTTGTTTCTATTTCAATGCTTAATATGGGTCTTTTAAGTTGGTTTAACTCATCTTGGTTTAGTTTTGGCATGTCGATATTTGCTAGTAAATCATACATTTCTTCCAGGTTCCCAAACTTATTAGCATAAAGGGTTAGGAAGTATTGCCTTATAGTGTTCTGGATCTTCCTTGTTTCTGTGGTAATGTTTCTATTCTTATCTCTGAATTGGTTTATTTGGGTGTGTTCTCTTCTTTTTCTGATAAGATTTTCCAAGGGTCTATCAATTTTGTTAATTTTTTCGAAGAAACAACTCTTTGTTTTGTTGTTTCTATTATTTTTATTTTAATTGGTTTAATTCTGATTTAATTTTAATTATTTCTTTCCTTCTACTGGGTTGGGTTTAGCTTGCTGATATTTTAACAGGAGGTTCTGATGTCTCATTAAATTGTTGTTTTCAGATTTCTCCAATTTGTTGATGTAGGAACTCAGAGCTATAAACTTGCCTCTGAGTACTGCCTTTGCTGTGTTCCAGAGGAGCTGGTAATTTGTGTGTTCATTTTTGTTGACTATCATGAACATTTGAATTTCCTTTATAATCTCTTCCATGACCCTCTGGTGATTCAATGGTGTGTTGTTCAGTCTCCATGTGTTACAGGGCTTTCTTTGGTGGCTTTTGTTGTTCAGTTCTAATTTTATTTCCTTGTAGTCTGAGAGAATGCAGAGCATAACTTCAATGTTTCTGAATTTGGACTAGTTCGCTTTGAGACCTAAAATGTGGTCTGTTTTGGAAAATGTTCCATGTGCTGCTGAGAAAAACATGTATTCTTGTGCAGCTGGGTGAAATATTCAGTAGATGTCTGTTAAATACAGTTGATCTATGTAGTTGTTTAGATCTGTGGTTTCTTTGTTGAATTTTTGCTGAGTTGATCTATCTTGTGGGGATAGTGCTGTGTTAAAGTCCCCAACAATTAATGTCTTTGGATCTACATGAGATTCGAGGGAAAGTAGTGTTTCTTGGATGAATTTGGGTCCTCCGTTGTTTGGTGAATAGATATTTAGAATTGTAATATCTTTCTGAAAGAGAGATCCATTAGTTAGTATGTAGCAACCTTCTTTATCTCTTCTTACTAATTTTAATTTGAAATCTATTTTATTTGATATTAAAATTGCAACTCCCGCCTGTTTATTGGGGGGGCGTTTGCTTGGTAGATTTTATTCCAGCCTTTCACTTTCAGAATGTTTGTTTTTATGGGCAAGGTGTGACTCTAGATGGCAGCAGATAGAAGGATCTTGCTTTTTAATCCAACAAGGCAGTCTATGTCACCTAACTGGAGACTTTAGTCCATTAATGTTGAGATTTAGGACTGAGAGGTGTTTGGTAGTTCCTGCCATGTTATCCACCTTCTTGGGGGCTGCAACAGCTGGGTTCTTCCTATGATTCTTGGATTCTCAGTTTGAGTGTGGTTTCTTGGCCTTTATTGTGGTCTTGTTGGTTTTCTATGTGTAGGACATCTTTAAGTATTTTTTTGTGGGGCTGGTTTGGTGGGGATATATTGTTTCTGTTATTCTTTGCTATGGAAGGTTTTTATTTGACCTTCTGTTATGAAGGAGAGTTTATCTGGGTACAGTATTCTTTAGGGGGTGGCATACATCATTCCAGGCTCTTCTTGCTTTAATTGTCTCTGCTGAGAAATCTGAGGTTATTCAAAATGTTTTCCCTTTACAGGTGATTGATCTTTTCTCCTTAACAGCTTCAAGGATCCTTTCCTTGGTCTGAATTGATCCTGTGCAGATTATGTGATGGTGGGATATTCTGTTCTTGTCCGGTCTATTTGGGGTTCTAAAGGCTTCTTGTATCTGAATAGGCCTATCTTTTTGCATGTTTAGGACTTTCTTTGCTAGGATACTGTTAAATAAATTTCCTAGACTGTTAACTTCTATCTCTAGATGTTCCTCTACACCTATTATCCTCAGATTAGGCCTTCTGATGGTGTCTTCCAAATGGTGAATAGATCTATCATATTTCTCCTATTTGTCTTGGATATTTGTATGTTCTTTCTCTACAACACCTAGGCTGTCTTCAATTTCTGAGATTCGATCTTCTGCATGGTCTAATCTACTGTCAAGACTTTCTACTTTGTTTTTTATTTCCTTACCTTCTAATTGGTCAGCTTTGATGGCTTCAAATTCTTTGTTGGAGCTTTGTTTTAGATCTTGTATTAACTTCTTCCTTAATATGGTGTTCAGTCAGTGTTTACTCTCAAATCACTTAGTTGATTAGTTATGGTTTCCTTGGACTCCCTTTCCTTCTGATTGGCTCCATTTAGCATTACATTTGTGGTTTCTCTGGATTCCTTCAGCTCTGTTTATGGATTCCACGAATGTCTCTACTGATCTTTGTCTATTCTCATCCCTGTCATATAATTCCTGTCTTTCTCTTTGACTGTTCTCAGCCTGCTCATGCAATTCCTGTATTAATTTTTGAGTACCTTCCTCAGCTTCACGAGATTCCTGTAGTAATTTTTGGTTAACCTCAACATGCTAGTGAAGTTCCTGTATTAATCTTTGGTTTGACTCCTCTTGGTCCCTATTATGCTCACACTTAGTCCTTCAGGTTTTCAATCTTTTTATTCACCATGTTTACCAGTAGTGTTCGTAGAGCTTTTGGAGAACTTTCCTCTGGATTACTCATTAACTGTCACCTGATTAGCCTCAGTGGTAGCTGAGATACCCGGACTTGTCATTTTTCTTGTGTTTCTCTGGCTTGTTCTGCCTCTTTGGTATGAAAGTAACACCAATTTTGTGCTAGAACACTATTTTAAGGCAAGCACCAACCAGAGTCCTGTAGTTGCACAGTCAAAATGGCTGCAGATACAATCTAGTTCAACAGATACAATCTATTAAACATCAAACAACTATGGATTAATGGGCTAAGAACATCCAAGGGGGATTCAGCAAACAAGAAATCATTAGGTTTAGGAACAATGGTGGGGAAAAATAGGATTAGAGGCATGTGGAGAGGTAAATGGAGAGTGAATTTAACCAAGTCCTAATCTCAGACAGGAAAATGGATAGGACTGAATGATAGGAGAGTGATTTAAAAAAAAAAGAAAAATGAAAAAATATTTAAATTTTAAAAATGAAACACTTAAAAATTCTGTAAGTTTAATGAAATAATATTGAGAGAAAAAAAGGGTAGGATGAGAGGAGGGGAAAGATAAAAAGGAAAAATGAAAAAATAAAAATTCTACCACTTGAGCCACAGTGCCACTTCGGGGTGGGCGGGGGGAGATGGGAAGGGATGGGAAGGGGAAACAAAGGAGGAGGCAACAATACTTGATAAGAAATGTACTCAATTACCTTGCCCATGTAATTGTAACCCCTCTGTACAGTATTTTCACAATAAAAGAGAAAGAAAGAAAGAAAGAGAGAGAGAGAGGGAAAGAAAGAAAGAAAGAAAGAAAGAAAGAAAAAGAAAGAAAGAAAGAAAGAAAATGTAATGTAGATTTTATTGAGATACAGTGAAACTATATACATTTATATTCATTTGTTTTCCTAAATCTTCCTAAATCACAAGAAAAAAATAAAAAAATAAAAATTCTTAAAATTGTTATACTTGGAAGTTATATACATATAAAGAAATAAAACTACTATTAAAGAAGCTAAACCTAAGAGGTTGTGAATTGAGTAATAAGTTTCTGGATTAAGTATGTACACAATGAGGGATAAGGTTTAATAATCAATAACGGGTATATATCTGGGGATGAGCAGAACGGCAATTAAGTCACACAAGAAAGAAAGAGAAAAGAAAAAAAAGAACAAAAAGTCAAAAGAGATTTAAGGGGAAAAAAAGCACACACACATACACACACACACACACACACACACACCTAAATTAAAAATTATGAAAGAAAAAATAGAAAACAATTTTTTAAAATAATAAAAAATAGGTAGAAAAAAGTTCTTTGATTTTTTTTGGTGGGGGGGGAAGAAGATCTTGTATCTCCCCTGTGTCAGTAACCAGTCTCTTGATGGAGTCTCTGGTCTGCTTGTGGTGTTTTGTTTTCCTATAGCTTGAATGGTTTCTTAAGTCGGTTTGTTTGAGCAGGCGGACATCTCTGCCTTACACAGGACTTTGTGAACCTCCTCCCAGGCTAGTTCAGTGGGAGGGGTATCTGCTTTGAGTATCACAAAAGAGGGAAATGGCTGTTTCCTATAGTTTGGGGATGCTGTGGTGAGGCTAGGTTCTAGGTAAGGTTGAGGCCTTTCAGCGAACAGTAGCTTTTCCCTGAGAGGCTAGCTCCTGAGACACTCACAGATCCCTGCCTGGAGCCATTCTCAGGGTTTATGTTTACTGAGTTTCAATTGTTTGTCTAGGCTGATGTAGGGAGGCTAACCTCTGGTTCTGTTTACCCAGTAAAGAAAGTCATCCCTCTGGGGGCAGATTTTCCTCTGCTTGGGCAGGGTGACTTTCCTCTGGATGGAGCTGAGCCTGGCAGGTCAGGTCAGGTTGGCTACAACTGTATTCTTCCAAATCCTGGGTTGGAGCTAGCTGCTGTTATTATCAAAGATGGAGATCTTCTCTAGTGGTGGGAGAGGAGCTGCCTCCCCACCACAGCTCTATGAGAAGGAGTGAGGATGTCAGGGCTCTACTCACGCCAGGGTCTTGGTTCTTAGGCTGTCCCTTGTCTGCGATCAGCAGGATGAAGATTTCTGCTCCTTGTCAATTCTTGCTGGTAGTGAGTAGAAGCCACTCAAGTGCTGTGTCTGGCACCTTTCTCCTGGACTTTCTCTGTTGGTATGGCGGCTGCAGCTGCCTCCATAGCTGCCACAGCTGCAGCTACCGGCAAGTGCTCAGATCTGTCTCCTTGACCAAACTGCCTGGATTTTCCCCTCTCTGGTCAAACTCTCTGTACTGTGATGGCACACTTTGTGTGATTCTCTAGCCTAGGACTGTTCACTGGAACACTAAAACTGCTTTCTACGCAAGAGCTTGTTTAGCCTCCAGCTTTTCTTCTGCCATCTTCCACATGTGAGAATTTCTAAGATGTGCTCAGATAACAATAAAAACCACTGCTCATTTAATAAAAATACATGATTTGGTTATTGGAAATTAATGTTAATGTCCACAATTTTTGGACTTGCTTTTAATAAAATCCTAGTTTTAATATTACTACTTATATGGAACTGAAAAGATCAACTTGTGAAGCTTAGAATTAAACCTGTAATTTCTTGAGTTAGATCAATAAGGAAAACTGAGATACATTTTTTTATCTAATTCAATAAGTTGCTATCTGATTAGTTGGAATATTTAAAAGTTACTACACTAAAGGTGTCTGTTGGGTTGGTTACTATAGCCTATCCCATTAGATATTCATCACAAATACCAAAGTATAGTCAATTCTTTCCAGTCCTGCCTGCCCTGAAACAGCAGGTGAAATGGTAAGAGGAAAAGAAGCAAATATTATGGCATGATCATGCAAAATAATTAAATAAATAAATTTGATCACAACTGCATTCTCAGCCATGCTGTGTGAGCACTCTAAATTGAAACTATTAAGCTAATTTTGTCAGTGCTAGAAAGTCCAAACAAAATAACTAGAAGATGTGTGTTTGCACATATATTTATTGGGAGAATTTCCAGGAACAACTGTGTTTGGGATTTTGGAACATGAATTCTTGATTGTCAATGTGCTAGGATTGAGAAGTGTCTCTGAGATTAGGAATGCACTTCTGTGTGTGTATTTGGTTGTGGCTGTAGGGAGGAAGATGTTTCCAAAGCAGATTAAGGAGACCAATTTAGAAAATGGGGTTTGTCCTTTTTATATCTACCATACTGTGTATAAGAATCCTTTTTACTTCTGGCTTGTTTTACATTGCCTATAATAGAATTCAGTATGCAATTTTAATTAATATCTGTAAATGAAATGTGATCACAAATTAGTGTGTATTTGAAGCAAAAATATGTGGTCAGCATTTAAGTATATACTATGTATTGGTAGTTATTTTTATAGATAACCCAGTCTTTAAGTACCTTTTAAAAACCCAGTATCTTAAAAGAAGAAAGATCACTTGGTGGCACTTTGTACAAAGTTATGTTCTGTCATTCTTGCCACCTGTCTGTGTCATTGCTGCCTGACGTAAAGGCAGATTTCCTAGACCACATGAACTGAAGAATAAGTTTGTCTGCCTTGTATGACCAATAATAGTATAAGCCATGTGCTGACTAAGGTGATGAGAACCTGAAACTTGTTTCTCCTTACTGCTATGATTTTTTTCTGCTGCAAGTCTATAGAGCTATGGTTTACAGTTTTGATATGGAAAATAAATTTGGCTCATATTGGATGCATATTAAGAAAGGCAAGGAAAGGAAAGGAAAGAAACACTATCTCATATTTATTATTAGAAAATCTGTCTTTAATATAAATAATAAATTATAGATATTTCCTGTGTGTTTGTAGACAAACAATGAACACATTTTAGAAGTTTCAGAATTCATGGACATTTGTGCTTAAAGGTCAGATGAGTTCTTAACTATCTACCAGAAAGTGTCTCAAATTCTATGAGCTTCAATTCTTCAATCAGTGAAGGGATTGTAAGTTTTAAGTAATAAAATAACTAAAATTTACTGAGCACTTGCTAATGTTTAATGTGCTCAGATGTGTTACATGTGTTTCTATTTTATCTCACCAACATTTTGGTAATTAATATGAAATATTTTTCATAATATGCTTTGTATAAGTAAGAACTAATTCTAATCCACTGAATGCACAAAAGTAAATCAGTGAACACAGACTATTTTAGAGTTTGGGCAAATAATATTGAGGATTCTCTGAGACATATGGTTCAATGACTTATCTCAAGTTCATTGATATTTTTGAAAGCTATCTGTCATGAACCTTGACTATACAAACAAGATCTGTAAAAGCATACAGCATAGAAAAGTCAAAGAAGATATTTATGTTTATGATTCAGATACATTACTAAGGCTTTGACCATAAGGTCTCAAGAAGTCAGAACAGATATTCTATTTTAGATTTCATGTTCCAATTCAGATTCCTATTTAGCATATGATTTAGGCAATAGATGATAGAATCTAGTTTAACAAGCCTCAGGTTTCCAGTGTCACTGAGTATTATAATGTGACTCTTTTGTAGATTCGTACAGGGTTTGCAAGATCAAGGATTTATCATCAAAATAATCGTGATAACTCCATGATATTGAACATGTAACTCAATTTATGCTCCTGACACTTAAGTAACTTCTCATGGAATAAAAATATAATCATGCAATTATTTTTAAAGTACTTTTGTAACACCTACAAGTATTAATATATATAATCTAAAATATCTAATGAATTATCAGTTAAGTGCTAGTTCTAAAAGCCTAATAGTGGATAATTTGGATTTTGGTATAAACATGTATATGCTTGAGTCTTAGAGCATAATTTTTAAATTGATTAAAAGGCATTTTTGGAAAATGAATATGTTTGAAAGGTTTCTTTTACCTAAAATACTATGTAAGACATCCTATAAAAACATTAAAAAGTAAAATGTCAATTATCACTGTCATAAACAAATCTCAGATTATTTTTTATTTTTTGGCTACTACACACACACACTCAAATCTAAATACTATGTTTTTGTATGCTTTATGGTTTATTTCCTTTGGAGAGAATCAATAATAATGAAATGCATATATCATCAAACTGCCTTTTAAGGAAACTACAATCTTTAGACAGTAAGAACAAAAATGTAATGGCTTCAGCATGGAAGAAAAGACAGACCAGCATGAAATTAGTTCATCCCGTGAAAAGCAGAGTCATGTCCTGTATTTGTCTAATGAGCTTCCATTTTACATAAATCAATTATCCTCACTTTAAGACGCTCTGCATGCTGGATGCCACACTCAGGTTATCTTGGAAGATCATCTTCTTAAAACCTTTAATTCAATTAATACTGCTGGTGTTAACATCAAATCAAGGTAACATTAACATTCTAATAAAATACTAAACACTCTGTGTGCTTTTTTTGAGTATAGACATGATGCATTCAACATTTGTGTTGCCCCCAAACTTCTTTGTTGAGATTTTAGACCACAAAGGGAAGGTATTAGGATGTGGAAGCTATGAGATGTGAGTGAGTCATGAAGACAATGAGCCTTGAGTGGGATTCATGCCTTCCTAAAGCATGAAGAAAGTCTGCTTTCACTCTTTGTTCTCTGCCACATGTGGGTAAAATTGGAGAACACTCACCTGAACAACTTGAAGTGGATCCCCCATACATTGCCTCAGTCTACAGAACTCTAAGAAATAAATGTTTATCTTTATTTTTGTTTTTGTATAATTTTATTTTGCACCACTTTTAGGGCTAGAATTCAGGACCTGGGCACTGTCTCTGAGCGTCTGTGTTCAAGGTTACTGCTCTACCACTTGAGCCATTACTCACTGCTGTCTTTTGAGTGGTTAATTGGTGATACGAATCTTGTGAACCATTTTTTGCAGGTTGGTTGTAAACTACAATCCTCAAATCTCACCTTTCTGTGAAGCTAAGAGATTATAGACATAAGGCACCCGTACCTGGAAGATGTTCACTTTTAAAGATAAATCTTTTAAAGATAAATCTAAGCATTTTTTTAATATCTTGGACTGTCTTAAACAAATGTAATTATTACATACATATACAAACTTGAGAACACATAGCCTAATTGCAATATAAAGAATGTTAGTTTACTATATTCCATATTCTAAAAGCTACACTTAAGTCGTTTAAATAGGGATACAGGTGGACCCATTGCAACAATGAGAAGTACAAGTCGTTATGTCGAAAACGAACTTTACAACGTTGGTGGGAGGGGGCGGGAAGGATTGGCAGGGCGGGGGAAGGATGGGAAGGGATGGGAAGGGGAAACAAAGGAGGAGGCTACAATGCTTGATAAGAAATGTACTCATTATCTTGCCCATGTAAT
>NW_012267448.1:595443-606562 GCF_000151885.1 Dipodomys ordii
TGGGAAGGGATGTGAAGGGTAAACAAAGGAGGAGGCTGCAATGCTTGGTAAGAAATGTATGCATTATCCTGCCCATGTAATTGTAACCCCTGTGTATAGTATGTTCACAAATAAAATTAAATTAAATTTAAAAAATTACAACAAATTTTACATTAAAGACTGAATTGCCTTTTATTAGTGATTCATTAATAGCCTAATATTTTGTCGGTCAATAAGGAAGTACTTCCAATTATTATAGCAAAACAGTGGGCTTTGTAAAACAGTATCAATGAAATTAAATAATAACAAGAGGATTATTTGATGTCCTGTTTCTTCAGGTTAATTTTCTTATAAGAGTTAATGCAGAGGGGGCATACTTAAGGGTCATCTGTTTGGGTTCAATGGCTCTTTCTACTTGCTTTCTGTGAATTTATTGTTGTCCATAAAAATTTCTTGCTTTCTTAGCTTCATTTCTCTTGTGTGACATTTAGGATTAGGAACTTCATGCCAGTTTCCTCTGCGATGTTCTACTTCAGGGTTTCAGTGCAAAGCAATGTCATTTCATATATTTTTAATAGTGGTTTGTTTATTTTTGAGGGGATAGGCATTGAAGAAAATCATTACTTACTTTGAAATTATATGTGACAGAAATTAGAAAACTGGTTTTAAAATTGCCCATCCTTTAAAATATCCTCAGATAGGAAATGTACTCATTACCTTGCTCATGTAACTGTAACCCCTCTGTACAGCATTTTTACAATAAAAAACATACAAAAGAATATCCTCAGAAATGTCAACTTTCAAAAACGACCAGAAAGCTGGGATTGCATATTATAAATGGATAGAAAGAGAACTGATGTTATTCAAAACATATTTTTCCACACACAAGTAACTTTCTTCCATATTTGCTTTACATCTGAATTGCATATTACCTCAGCAAAAGACTTATAAAATTTATTTGCTCAAATAAAATTTCAACCTTAATTTTACATTTTTTCAAACATTGAAATTTTATTAGTCAAAACATGAAGATTTAGAAAAACAAATGAATATAAATGTACATAGTCTCACTGTATCTCAATCAAATCTACATTACATTTTCTTTAAAGTGTAGCTTTTAGAATATGGAATATAGTAAACTAACATTCTTTATATCACAATTAGGGTATACTTTCTCAAGTTTGTATATGTATGTAATAATTGCATTCATTTAAGACAGTCCAGGATGTTAAAAAAATTGCTTAGATTTATCTTTAAAAGATTTATCTTTAAAAGTGAACATCTTCCAGGTACCGGTGCCTTATGTCTATAATTTCTTAGCTTCACAGAAAGGTGAGATTTGAGGATTGTGGTTCACAGCCAACCTGGGAAGAAAGGTACATGAAATTCGTATCATCAATTAACCACTCAAAAGAATTTAAGTGCAATACTATTTATGTTAACAGAAGCTCCTATATATGCAAGACTATTTAGCCTTACCTCTAACAAAAATTAGAGTAAAATGATTCTGTGGCAAGAAAATTTCATCAAAATCACTGAGTTTGTGTATAGAGTTAGCTGAAGTCCACAAGTTAGGCAAGAGACAGAGAGAGAGAGAGAGAGAGAGAGTGAGAGAGAGAGAAGCTTATTTTGATATCACTGAATTCAGCACAGCAATAAATAATACATACTTTCTAAGTTACCCTCATAGTTAGGTCAAGGGGGGAAAGGGAGGCCATCAAATAACTTATGAGGAGAAAATAGAGGTCTAAATTTGGGAAGGCAACTCATGGTAAAACAATCTCTTACAGGAAAAGATGTATAAATTCTGAAGGATTAAAAATTCTGGTTCTGATACATGAATTCATTCCATTTTTAATATAAAGGTATTCTTTTACTTGGTGTCATTAATGTGTTATTTAAATGAGACAACACAGAAAAAACAGAAGACTAAGTCAATATTGTTAGCCTGATACATTACAAGAGAAATCAGGATACATATTCTCATTGATACACATGGAAATTAGTCCCCAAACTAACTTTTTTATTGTTGGCTATTGATTAATTTATTTTATTAGCAGCAATAAGTTTACAAGGGAATTTCATTTCAGCATGTCCATTTACATATACAATGAAAGCTGACCAGTTACTCCCTTGCTCCTCTCTCTCTTTTCCCCACTCTACCTCCCCAGTCTCAGCAATCTTCAGTGATCCATTTTCACACATATACATAAAGCATTTTGACTATAGCTCAGTTTAATATTGTAGATATTTCCATTTTTGTGTTTCTTAATGCTTAAATATCTCAAATTTTCTAAGAAACTAATTACTTTTAAACATCTCTTTAAAAAGAAATCTCGTAAATGTTCCCCAACCCTGCAGACAGATTTCTTGTTATTTAGCCAATGGTTTGGTATGTAGGTTAAACTTTGAACAAATTCTTCCAATGAAAACACAAGACAGAAGACACATTTTTTCTAGTTCACTTATTTCCCACAGACACAAATAAACTTGAAACATTGTTATTTGATTTCTCAAGCAATAAGACAAAAATCATTTCTGTTGCCATTCTTATGAATTTAAGAATAAAATTTAAATTTTATTTGTTAAATTTGTGGAGATAGATTTACTTAGGAACCTAAAAATATTTAGCTTACCCAGAGTAAAAGTGACTATTTTCTGATAGAAATTTGACCAATTATGTATTCTCATTACTGCATAATGAGATAACCAGACATTTTTCTCTACAATTCCAGTTACTAAAACTATTTTTAGGGGCTGGGAAGGTGGCTCAGTGGTAGAGCGCTTGCCTTGCATGCCTGAGGCCCTGGGTTTGATTCCTCAGCACCACATAAGCAAAAAGAAAAAAGCCGGAAGTGGCGCTGTGGCTCAAGTGGTGGAGCGCTAGCCTTGAGCTGAGGGACAGCGCCCAGGCCCAGAGTTCAAGCCCCACGACCGGACCCGAAAAAAAATATTTTTAAAGCAAGCATTAGGTAATTCAAAGACAAATACCTTTGGTGGGAGAGAGTGTGGCTCAGCAGAGCATAGGCTTTGTGAACATTGTTTTCCAGATTCCATCCCAGAACAACATATAAAAATATAGCAAAAGTATTTTGATATATTACATTTCTTCCACCATCAAACTGTTGTAACACAATATTTGTTACATGATGGAAACTCGGTCAACACATATCTCAAAAGCATTTTCATTTCATTCTTTGTTTTTCAATAATTATATAAATAGATATGTTTTATCTGGAGCTTTGAAAAATAGCCTTTTCTAATAGTTTAATTTTCAGAACTGAGTGGTGTTTTACAGGAATTTAAAGAAAGATATCTAAATATAGCATCCAGGTAGATTCTAGTTCCCAAAAATTAGTTTTACCAATGACATCATGTAGGTACGAGTGTGTTTAACTTTCAGTATTAATTCTACTTTCTTTGAATATACCTATCTGGAATTAAGACAAGTGTTTCTTTTATATAAGAATTATTTTGACAGACAGCCACAGAAGATAGAGAAATTATTACTATGTGTGATTAGTTCATTTTACTACACAAAATCTTATCACCAAGAAGGAGCTGAAGATTCAAGAGTCTATATCTTATTGTAAGAAGTAAAAATACAGAAAAAAGAGGGATAGAACTTATGTCTGAAATGGACTGGAGACACAGAAATCCTGCAACATTGTAATTGTAGTAAAAAAAAAAAACAAGTCTTGTTAACTTATGATGATTTTAAATACACCTAAATCTTTATTGCATGCTCTAAGCTCTGAGAAAAATGGACTAGGCAACTAGCAAATATGGAATGTCCTGGATTCAATACACTTACAAACTCAACTCTTCCTATTATACCTCTACTCTGAATGGTAAGTAGCATATAAAAAGAATATATTCTAAGAATATATTAATATATTCTAATATATTAATATATTCTAATATATTAATATATTCTAAGAATATATTAATAATATTACTATACCAGCCAGTCTTTCTAATGTTTTTTCACATTAACTTAACAACAAAAAAAACTCTACATCAGAATAATTATAGAACAGTTAACATGTAACTTTTCTGCAATATTCACCATACATCCTTTCATTCTTAAAGGCTTAATTATGCTCAGTTATTTTGATGGGTGTTTATTTTATTTTATACTACAAATATTTTCATAAGAATCTCTAGCATTAACAGAAAAAAAACATTTATTTTAAGAAGCTACAATTTTGTCTAAGGTAGTTTAATGTCCTCTTCAAGAAACTCTGAGATAGGAGGGGGAAACTGGGTGAAAGCAAAATAAGGTGTGACATTGTCCAAAAAGAAACATACTATTATCCCACTTATGAAAATATAAACGTTGTGTGCAACACCTTAATAATGAGAATAAAATTATATTTAAGAAATTTTTGAAAACAAAAATTTCATTGGAGCTCTTCAGGTTTCTTTTTTTGATATACTCTCCACACTTCTTCCCTTTCTGCTTCTGTTTTCTGTAAATGGAATTCTTTCTTATTGTTTTAAGACATTTAAATTTTTCCTTATTTTTCTATCACACCCAACCTACTTTCAATTTGAGTTGGAGACAGGTGAACAGACTAAAGGAGTAGAGATTTCAAAATAAAACTATCTTGGTAATGTAGTGAATTGTTGAATATAAAGAGACACAAAGTGCAGTTAACTATTCTTTGAGAAAAGAAAGAACAAAATTTTAACATACATGTGATATTTTAGTATTTAGAAATATATCTCCACCGCTCACACACTCAATAGTTTAAAAGAAACCATCTATAAGTCTTTCAATTTGATTTCTTTTCAGAAAATTTAACAATTTAATCTTTATTAGGCAGTACTTTGATATGGCATGCTAGATGACAAATCAGTTGATTTAAATGATCTCATTTATTCTGCATTTTTTACTGTTAAAAAGTTACAGAGATGCTTTAATTTTCAGTTATGATGAAATGTAATAAGAAATAACATTTACTTTAGTTTGAAATATTAATAATCAGAAACTAGACAAGAAAAAACAGTATGGAATTCAAAGAAACGTAGATGTATTTGGATTGGACATCAAACATACAAGTTATATACGTTATATATATGAGCTTGTACTTGCAAAACTCACAAAAGCAAGAGCAACACAGGGAGATGGTGTTAAAAACATTGCCTTTCCATTCCGTATGGTTTAAGAATGACCCATTCCCTAGTAAGTATTTGGAGTGAGTATTTGGAGAAGCTAAAAATGTATTGTATAGCTGGAATAAAACTAGCTCTTACACTACAAAACACACCAGTGTTTTCACATGGACATTCTATTATCCAAGGACAATTCTCATAAGCCTGAGTAGAACTTTACATCTCATTAACCTCCTTCTTTTTGTTGTTGTTGTTGTTTTGTTTTTTGTTGTTTTGTTTTTGTTTTTGGTCGGTCGTGGGGCTTGAACTCTGGGCTTGGGCACTGTCCCTGTGCTCTTCAGCTTAAGGCGAGTGCTCTACCCCTTGAGCCACAGCGCCACTTCCTCATTAACCTCCTTCTTAAGTTTAAATTCCCATATCTTCTGTTTCAGCATGTCTGTGAGGGAAATTTGTCATGATGCAGCAGCACTTTCTTTTACAACTTTTAAGATTTCTTTTCTCTTCTCTTTTTTTCTCCAATGAGACCCAGCCTTTTCAATTTTGATAGTTAACCTATGCCAACTTTTACTACTATTTTTTCCAGTTTTGAAAATTGAGTAAAATGAATATAATAGTGGTAAAGTGTTAGTCTACCACCATTTGTCCTTATGCTACCTGACAAAGTACTTCTTATAATGATGTTTTTAATGAGAAAGATTCTTACCACAACAAAAGAAGCTACGAATTTTGTTAGATATGACTTGATTGTATCTTAGAAATCCATGTACTGTGTGGAACTAATTGGCATACATATAACCCTTTAAGGGAGTTATTTAATTTCTTATCTAGAAAGTTGAAGCTGATGATGTTTAACTCTTTATTGTCCTGCAAATTCTCCTTAGGCATTCATTTCAATCATGGAACAGTGTCCTGCATAAACAGATAGAGAGGCCCAGAGGAATTATCTATAAAAGAGTTTAAATGTGTGGGGATTGGGAACTCCATCAGAGAAAGCTCAAGAGCAATAGTCTTCCAGTATCAATGTATTTTGCTAGCACACTGGGCTGAAAAGCTTCATTCTGTTCATCTGCTCCTGCACAACTTCAAACCTGCTTCCTAAGAAAGGATGAGAGCTGATTGTTCCAGATCAAAGGCAACATTTCAAGGTAGAGCTATGTGCTGCCATTTTATCAGCAGTTTTCAATTATTCCATGCCAACTTCAAGACAAGCTAGCTCAGATGCTTCATGCATGGATAGCAATGCTATGTATTAATGATTACCACTAATAATTGTAAATTTTCTAAACAAATGAACGTTTACCCACTACAAGTAAGTGGGATGGCATATGTCAGCATACTAGATGACTAACATCTCAAAGCAAATTCACTAGAAGTGCCACAATCCCTTCGCCAGTCTTTCCTATAATGAAGCAACAATCATTTTTAGTCAATGTAAAATTTTCTTCCCATAAACACAGTCACTGGTTCTCACAGTGCAACATTTTACCTAATTTGCCTGGCATTGGCATTTGAATATTATTTTCTATCTTTTTCCTTTCTCCCTAGATAAATCAAAATGCTGAACTATATTCGTCAACATGAGCTCATTTCATGATTAAAAATTATACTGATTTTTCTTTAAGCAGTTAACCATTGTAAGCCCAATACTAGTGTCCCAAATATTCAATTCCTATTATTCTTAGTTCATGTAACTATGGTCAAAGATTATGAATCTTGCATATGGATTCCTTGTTTTCCAGGTCAAAAGCTCACAGAATAAAGGCTTATTATAAATTCCACTTAGTCCGTTCTCTTCTCTCCATACTTATTTCCCTTAAAATGTCTACCATGTATTGGCTATTGGAAAAAATACAAGAGAAAGCTTCAGGTAGGAGCAAGGCACCCCACTATCTGGGTCACCGAGATTTTCAATTTAAAAAAAAAAGTCAAGTTCAAGCAGGTGCATGCACCCAGAAGGTCTTTTAAAGGCTTCTCATCAGAGCGGGTGGGTGACATGAACCTTGCCCCAATCTGCCCTAGAAAGGAACGCCCATCATGAGCCAGGGGAGAGTTGGGTCTCTAAAGCTCTCCACAGAACCTGGATGCAGCTGGTAAGGAAGTTAACCCTGAATCTAAGTTGAGCACCGACTGGCTTAAGGAGGAGAATTCAGAGCCTGAAAAAGCTCACAGTGGAGAGCCAAAACAGAGGAAATAACAATTCTGATCCTGGCATCTGCAGCGTCAGGGTGCGCTGGCAGAGGCGCACAGAGTCAAGTTCAAACATTCCCGGAGGGGACAAAATCAGGTCCACGCATCGCTAAAGGTAAGAAAAACTGCAAGGGTGTTCAGCACTCACTCTGGCATCCAATTCCCAAATTCCCTACTGCATCTCTCAGCCCCCAGGAGGCCAACGCAGAGTGGCCAACAAATCAATCTGGGAGAGCAGGGCTGCAAGGACTTAAGTTTCACACTTACTCATCTGCAATCACCAGCCAGCAAGAACACAAAGCAAGAAACGGATGGAAAGGACTGGAGAGTGGGGTCGATCATTCTCCTTACCTTGATCAGCTCCCATATCAGCACCTTGGCAACAGGCAATAATCCCAAGAGAGTGAGTAAGGCAAGGAGAAACTTGGACATGGTGGTTGGCCATCAAGAAAGGCTGCCCTGTAGACTGCTCCAAGGCACCCTGTGCCCGGCGGTGGTGGAGGTGGTGGTAATGGTGGTGATGGTGGTGGAGGCGATGGCTCCGAGGCTGGAAAGGAGCAGCGTCATTTACAAATATCACTGGAAATTCTTCAGCTCAATGAGTCCAGCTAGTCCGCCTTCTCCTGCCTGGAGCAGGCTATGAAAGGTGTTCGGATGAGCGTGCATGCGGGGGAGTAGGGAGAGAGAGAGAGAGAGACAGACAGACAGACAGAGACAGAGACAGACAGACAGAGAGAGAGAGAGAGAGAGCACACGGCTTGCTCCTATGTCGACTTTTCAATGCAGGGTACATAGGATCATATATCACACAAGAGGGGTGGGTGAGATGCCAGTGGATGGGAATCCACTGATTAATCACCAAGTTCACCACACACACCTTCTCCTCATCCACACAAATCACATCAGTTACTTAGTAAGAGCCATTGAGCCCAACAGGAAAATACCATCGCAAACCCAGAACGCCACCGATCACAATGATTTCAGTCTCCTTGAAGAGGAAAGTAACTCCAAGCTGGTTCTGTAGGTATTTGGATCTTTAGAGAAAGCGGGGAGGGGGAGGGGGCCCCAGACTTCTGCAATAGGCAGAGCCAGCCAGGCGCCTAGAAAGCTCTGCCTTTCACAGCCAGTAGAGAATTAGCTAAAAGACTGAGGCTGCTTCTTGGCAAAGCGGATTTAATACCTTTGGTCCATGGGAAGGAGTGGTTTCCTCTCTTTGAGACAGATTCGCAATGCTTTCAGAATCACACTTTTAACTTTTATGCCAAGTGGCACCTGGGGAAAGAGATGCAAAATTTAGTGACTCAGCAGACATAAAAACAAAACAACCCCCAGATTCCCTTAACAGTTTCAAATAAACAAAGCATTGTTGAGGTCCCTGTGCTGGTTACTTAATAAAGCCAGGAATTGATGTTTTAGGTAGAGGTTTATTCTCCTTTAAAAGTGGTTTTTCTCTCTTTTAAAAGGTACCCTTAAGGGTACCTTGACCCATTTTAAACAAGGCTTTGTGTACGTTTGTTTTTCTTTGGTTCTGTTCTTTTGTTGTTATTGTTGTTGCTGTTTTCCTTCACAAAGTCTAGTAATGGTTTAAGAACTTTCCTCGACCATCAGATGGCTCCAAAAGGAATTCCAACTGAAATTATTTTTAAAGGTATTTTAGCCATCCACTTACCTTTTCAACATGATCATCCATGTACCTAAAATGCCAACTTGCCATTCAGAATTTGCTCTGAGTTAGCACTCAGAAACCTTAATCATGGAAAGTTTTCTTTCTTCATAATAATATCAAGGATTCTTACTAAGAACAAATTAAAAATAAAAAGGTTTGTAATGAACATTTTTAAGCCAGAGATGAATAGTATAGAAAACCATAGTAAAGAAACAAAGTAAAGTAAAAAGATAGGGTGTTTATGAGAATAATTATTAGGACCTCTTTGATGCCCCATAAGGGAAATTATTAAAATTGGACAGGTTCATAATATGCAGAAGGAACTCTGAAGAACACTGCCAAGAGTCTGTGACATTCACCTTGGCATACTTACTTTGATTATAAATAAGTCTGTTAAGGCCAATTTTTCCAATTTTTAAATTTAAAGTTAACTTTGGTGAATAAAGCCATTTACTATCTAATATATGACTAATATTTAAAAGAATTAAGCTGTTTTTTCTAGGCAATACACATATGATTCCCTCTAATTATATTCATTATTCCAAAAGAGCATGAAGTATATAGAAAAAAATTGTTCTCCTGTTTAACTTCATATCAAAAATTTTCAACTTGGGTGATGAAGTACAAATTCTGAGGAAAATTTTGAAGTTTAGGTTTGGATGGTTTTTTTATTTTGTTTTTTGGGTTTTTGTTTTTGTTTTTTGGTCAGTCGTGGGGCTTGAGCGCTGTCCCTGTGCTCTTCAGCTCAAGGCGAGCGCTCTACCGCTTGAGCCACACCATCACTTCCCTTGTCCTTAGTGGTTTATTGGAGATAAGAGTCTCTTGGAGTTTCCTGTTTGTGCTGGCTTTGAACTGCGATCCTCAGATCTCAGCCTCCTGAGTAGCTAGGATTACAGGCATGAGCCACCCACGCCTAGCTTAGTTTTTTTTTTTCCTCAAGAGTTCAGACTTCTCCATTCAGTGGCTTTCTTGCATGATTACAAGCAAATGGGATGTCATCTATCAAGAAATTTGTTTGTACTTTATTATTGGCAAGAAAATGAGGAGCACTCCTAAATGCAAAAGATTCTTGCTCCTCTATACCATTACCACCAATCAAATTCTATCCTTACCTTGCAAGGTAGAAGGGGAAAAGGTAGAAAAGTAGATGGGATTAGTGTAGCTCTCCAAAGAACCTCAGCATGTACAGAAGTGATACAATGCAATGGTTGTGTATCATGGCTCATCCAGGTCTGAAGTATGTGTAGTAACATTGGCTTCCATATTCAGCTTAGAAAAGGGAGATATCACAAAAGATAACCAAAGAAGTAAACACCCAGAAGACAGTGTATCCTAAACATACTACATATTAAATATATAATGGTCCTTAATAGTCTATTAGTTGAACAAGCTTAGTGAAAAATGATTTCCTTTAGGTCACTTGATTAATATTTTTATTTCTTTGAATAGGAGAAAATCAAACATACATTGTCTTCATATTGTGATACTAGGGAAAAGTAATTTTTTTTTGCCAGTTGTGGGGATTGAACTCTGGGCGTGGGTGCTGTCCCTCAGCTCTTCAGCTGAAGGCAAGCCCTCTACCACTTGAGCCACAGTGCCACTTCCTGTTTTCTGAGTGGTTTATTGGAGATAAGAATCTCAAGGACTTCCTGCGCAGGCTGGCTTCAAACCAAGATCCTCAGATCTCAGCATCCTAAGTAGCTACGATTAAAGGCTTGAGCCACTAGCACCTGGCATAATTTTTTTTAATGTACTCAAAAGTCAAATTGGAAATCATGAATGATGCATGACTGTAAGTAGCAGAATAGGTGGAATCTTGAATATTATTGGCAAGACTCTCAATAAAAGATAATTTGTCATTACTAAGTCCACTAAGAATGGGCTTCAGTGAATTATTCCCTAAAAATAAATTTAGAAACCTTATTTTAAGAAAGTAAACAAATATACATAATGCTATGAAACTCTCTAAAGCAATTTTGTAGAATTATAAACCCTAGGGTTTCATACCGGTGTTCAAGTAGACCTAACAAATGCATGTGCTTATCAAGAAGAAAAAAAATTAAAAAGTTCATAATAGGGCTGGGAAGGTGGCTCAGTGGTAGAGCGCTTGCCTTGCATGCTCGAGGCCCTGGGTTTGATTCCTCAGCACCACATAAGCAAAAAGAAAAA
>NW_012267448.1:606612-636732 GCF_000151885.1 Dipodomys ordii
GCACCACATAAGCAAAAAGAAAAAAGCCGGAAGTGGCGCCGTGGCTCAAGTGGTAGAGCGCTAGCCTTGAGCTGAAGAGCTGAGGGACAGCGCCCAGGCCCAGAGTTCAGGCCCCACGACCGGACCAAAAAAAATAAGTTCAAATAAGTTCATAATAGTGACTGATTCATATCCTCAATAATAGCAGATTGAATAATAACAATGTTTACTTACAACAATGGTAAAATATATCCCATCTTGAAAAGAAATGGTACTAAATTATATAGATCAAATTATTTGAATCAGATGATACTTCTTCCAAATATACATTTCAATGATCAACATCTCAAAGAAGATTATTTTAATGATTATCAGGTATGTTAATAAAAGTCTAGGCCAAATTTGAGTTCCAAAATTAAATAGCTCCATAATAAATTAATTTGGAAGGACCAACTGATATAAATGGATTATAAAAGAAAGAAAACACATGCAATTTTGTGTGAAATACTTTCATTTTTCCATAATCTTTAAGGTAAAAGAACATAAACTATTTTATTAGTGTAGAGAGAACAGATACAATTAGTGTTAAAATTTATTTGTATTCATTGCTCATTACAATTTGTTCATTCTACTGAGAGTTATTAGCACTGTTAAGTAAATTAATTCATCAAACTATAGAATGCTATGAAATCTCTCAGTGAGACAAACTAAACAAGTAAAACCAATCATAATTCCTTTCTGGCCTAACAACACAGGAATATTCATTACTAGTCAGTAATAATCTTATGCTTCTCAGTTAGAGCCACCCCATCTACATGTGATCAAAAATATATTTCATTTCTGCTAATTTATTTGTTTATTTTGTGGAGCTGTTGACTTTCCTTACAAAGAAGATATAATTAGTTCATGTGTTGTATACTTGAAAGCCTTAGGAAGAGGAGGTTTGTATAAGCAACTTGGGGTGGACAGTCTGTTTCACTTAAGAGGTATGTGAAGGAGAGTTAGCTGGAAAGTTAGGTTACTAAGGATTTCTGCAGCTATGGTTCCAAGGGCCACTGAATATCTTACCCTGCCTTTCCAGACAGAAAAGTTGCCAAGTTGCCAGGCAACAGTAGACACAAGATGAGAAGAAGCTCAAGAGAGACAGTGTCAAAGAGAGAAAGAGAGACAGACGGATAGACAGACAGACAGATAGATAGAGACAAAGAGACAGAAACACACAGAACATTATTAAAATATATCATTGCATTATCAATGCTTTAAATAGCTAAATTTGAAAAGTAAAACCAGTTATAGCTAATAAAAGTTTCTCTTTTCTTCATATAGTCTCAGATTTCTTTACTGTCATTGTAAATATTTTAAGGAACATATTCTGGTGAGAAATCTGATATAACTTGCAAAAAACAAATGATGAAGCTTTCAACACAGGTGACTCTTTTAGGTTTTCTTCAACTGTTGCTTGGTACATTTACAACTATAGGAAAGAAAGATGTCTTCACTGATTGATTCAAACAGCCCATAGTTTGGAATGCTTAAAAAGAAGCATTATTTTTTTACTTTTATATGGACTTACATAATAATAATGTAGTCTAAGGTTCAAATTGTGTTTTGCTTTTTTGAATATGTCATCAAATGGCACAAACCAACAATGTTGAGAACCATGCATGAGTAGCACAGAATAGTCACAAAGGAATCAAAACCTTGTCACTTCTACTCATGTTGACATAGCTTTGAAGTTTCAAGTTGGTTGCTGATTGTAAGGCTTGTTTGCTTTTGGCACTTTTTGACTCTGATGTACTTGTTATCAAGATAAGATCCATACCATCCTCACCAGTTGCTGGGAAAGAGAGTGAATCTCTCTGATAGGAGCTTGTCAATACTTACTGGTCAGGATGCATCTTTATGTTCATTGTCTACATGAGGACATTAATTTCTGTTCTCCTGGCCATCATCTTTCTGCTCCTTAGTTTTAACTAGAGATCTACTAGGTTGTTTAGAACAGAAAGAATCATTCAAATCATGTATTCTATTTTATCATATTTTACAATTGAGAGAAAATTAAAGCCAGAAAAGTTGACTGCTCTGAGTACATATTTTATTCTCAGAATTAAACCTCCTATACCATGTATCCAGTTTTGTTAATATACTTTTAGATTTTTTTCTATCAGCAGAATAATAAGTTGTAGGATATGAATTCATTAACTCCCCAAAACATCTATACATCTCTCTCTCTTTGTCTTTCTCTCTTTTCCATCTGCCTAATCCATCTCTCCACCTATGATGTGCTAAATTAGTATAATGCAGCAAGTAATAATAATAAATGTAGTCTTTTGTGAAAAGAACACATAATACAAATCAAGTATTGTTCAGAATTTATACATGAATGACTGACTTCATAAGATTTAATAGAAATTATAGTGTCAAAAGTCATAGGAATGGCATATAAAGTTCAATACTGAGAATACTCATAAAATTAGTAATTTATTTTTATTTTCGGAAAATATCTACAGTTATAGAGAAATCCAAAGTTTCCTGTAGAATTAGACTTGGAATAAAAAAATCAGACATATACTTAAATATGTCGAGTGTTACAATATATATTTTCAATAATGTTGAGTCTATACCCACTTTGATCTAGAAATTGGTAACCACTTTAAATGGATTCCAAATTCACAATATGGAGAAATATTGTCTATGACAATTCTAATAAATTTATGAGATTCTGAGTATTCTGTTATGTTATGGCTTCACAATGAACTAGTCAACAAAAGAAGGAGTTGTAGATGGGTGCTGATGGCTCATAGCTGTAATCCTAGTTACTATGGAAGTTGAGATCTAGAAGATTCAGTTGTGATGTCAACCCATGCAGAAAAATCTGCTAGACTCTATTTCCAGAATATCAAGTAACTAGCAGGTCTGGGTGTGTGGCTCAGGTAGGAATGTGCCAACCTGAGGCCCTGAGTTGAAAGGGGCCACTAATAAGGCTTTTCCAATGTTTCCTTACTTATCATATATTTATTTTAATTATATATTTTATTATTAAAGTCTTATTTTTGAACTTCTTAAAGGCGTTATGCACTTTATTTTTAAAAATATCCTACTTTAAATCCATACTGTTCTTGTTTACTTATTATCATATAACCAGTTTTTCATATCCCTCAATTTTTAAAAATTGTTTTGTGTGTATTTTCTTTCATAGGAGATAGCCAAAAGCATTTTACCTTTCTATTAATTAATAGCTGACCATTTCTTCCCCTAAACTTCTTAGTCTTCTTCTCTCTTTCTGCTGTTCCCTGGACCCTATGTCATGGAACACATCCTTATATTTGAAGTAAACAGAATTACACAATGACAAAGCTGAAGTTTGGCACAGAGCAGCTGAGGAGTGGGATGTCAAAGATACATTGATAACTTTTGAAGTTCCTATACTGTATTAAAGTGAGTTGCTATTCAAATGCAAAAATTAGATTATTTGAAGGAAAATTTGGTCATTTTGGTTTGGTTTTTATTTTTGATGAAGTTATTTTTTTCTTAAGAGAGTAATTATATTTTCTTTCCTTCATCAGAAATTGCCATCATGTGCTAAATTAAAACAGAATCATAAAGAGAAACAAAAATTACAATAAGAAAAGGGGAAAGAAGAGAAACAGCCCCTTTTTCTCCATCTCTTTAGTGCTGTCAGCAGCTCTGCTTGGCTACTGAACTTGTCACAAGGAAGTACTAAATGAGTGTGTGCTACATGGTATTTATTAGAGACAGGTTTTTATATCTTTAGAAGTTTCCTTTAAAGAATAATCTATGGAATCATTTTTTAAACATTATTTATTTCTCAACAGAGAGGAAATTTATTTCATTCAGGTAGAAAATGTCTCTTGCTCTCTAAAAGTGTTTTTCTATTATGAAAATTATACTTTTTAATCACCATAAAACTTAAATGCAAAAAGAGCATTTTAGTCCAGGACAGAATACCATAATTTTACATCAAGCTTTTCTTTGTAGGAAGAAAAATAGTGACATTTGGACCTAGATATATTTATCAAGATTTAAGAAAATGTGTGATTTTATGCATGAATCCTGGCAAAGTTAAATTATAGTTGAAAGACCATTAAATGACTTTGCATTGCTACATTCTGCATTGTAAATAGATCTTACTAAGAATATCATTCATATCATTCTGCACATCCTACTACATAACAACAACTATAAAATGAGCATTAAGATAAAGTTCTTTACACATATAAAATAGAGAAGTTAGACAGGATGAACAGCAGTGTTTGAGCAAGGAAAAACCAACAGTATATTTGGTTTCTTAAATTTTTTAAATTTTACATGGATATCAATCCTAATTTAATCTAATCTCTTTTGTGACTAAGTGGCACAGAATAATGCCCATGCTTCACACACACACACACACACACACACACACACGTATGTGAGTATGTGTATGGCATATGTTTATGTACATTATTCATCTATATACATATAAAGTATATATTTATATAAGACCTACCTTCAGAGAATGCATAAAATTATATGTATGGATATGTATGTATTGTGCATATAAATTCATACTGAAGTGTATCTATTTACAAAATTGATCTAAATTCAGAGAACTTAAAAAATCCACAAAAAAACAAAAAAATCCACATTATTTTTATCTTTTATTCAAACTAATGAGATTAAGTAAGTGGAACATGTACACAATGCTATCTCAAAAAACTGAAAAAACGAGTCAGCAACACTATAGAGCAGTGTTCTTTACAAACAATAAAATAAATCAAATGAAAACTAACACAACTCCTTAGGGCAAGAGTTTTTGTAGAACCAATCAGGTTCCAAGCTATAGGTTGCAAGTGAAAGTAGACAGTAGCCTCTGGGATGTAATAGCTGCAAATGTCTGATTTTCTTTGTATCTTTAAAGTCAGATCCCTCAGCCCTCTACGCCTGGCGAATTTATGATAGTTTCCAAGCAAAATTTGCTGTTTCTAGGTGGGGATCATAACATATGTCTGTAATTCTAGAACTCTAGAGGCTGTGGTAGAAATTCCAAGTAGGCCAAGGAACATAGCAAGGCCGTCAATCAATAAAAATAAAATTAAATTAATAAAAAAACATGTTGCTACAATATACAAAGGAGCTGAGATATTTTCTCAAATTGTGTTTAAGGATTTTACATTTTTGACACAATTTTATAAGGGGAGCAAGACTGCTAACTTACTTCCTCTTACTTAAGCATACATGCATAGAGGTATCTCAAATTAGTGACCTGAGGGAATTGCAAGTCTTCTCTTAAATGTCTTCTAGGGGATCTAAATCACTATCCTGACGCCCTTAGAGATCTACAGTGGAGCTGCCTGGATTTGGTCCACATTGAAATAAGAACATAAACATAACTTTTTTTTAAAACAAGTTTACAATCTTAAAGAAGACATTTTCCTGATTGATTTAAGGAAAACACATTTTTAAATTGTACTTAGGTATCAAGTTTTCATTTAGATTCTTATTAAAGTTTCAGCTAAATAAGAAAAAATACAAGATAGTTGCATTATTACTTTTATTCTCATCTTCCCGTATTTTCCCCTTCAAAACAAGAATTGTCATTTCTTACAATTTCTCTGTGCCAATGACACACTAACTGCTTCCTGGGAATATTACTCAAAAGTAACTTAAACAGTTTCAGTTATATTATTATATCTTAAAACCTAGAATAAAAAAATGAGGCACCTGATTCTGCTTATTGTTTTATTTGCAGTCTCAAGAAGAGAATGACAATTGTATCCAGCACTGGGAGGTTCTAAACAAGGAAAATACTTTGTTTAGAATTTAGAACATGCAGAGCAACTCAGCTGTTTACACGATTGTACTTCTATGCTTTTAAAATAAAAAGGCCCAAATACCATTTAATCTCCCCTTTTAATATCCCATTGTCTTTCATTGGGGAATATATGTCTGATAAGAAGTATTTTCATTTGTTTTGCTCACTTTTGTTCTTCATATGAAAGGTAATATGAAAATATGCCAGGGGTCTTCCTGTATCCTTCTGAACAAAATCTTGACTGCAGGAGCCAAATGATTCCGTTCACAGTGCATCACTGCCCCCTATGGGATATTTATATTTTCAAGAAAGCTTAAAAAAAGTTATTGCATTGAAAATGCAGTATAAAATAAAAATAGACTATATTTCTCCAAAAGCAGGCCTTAAATTCCAACCTAGCATCTAAGAATAACATTAAATAGAAAGAAAAGGAACAGATACCTGCATATTTCTAATGTCTGGGCATGTGGACTGTAATTTCTTGTTTGTTGTTTGTTTTTCTACTGCAGCCTGGATTTAAAAGGGCTAGATTGAAGGAATAAGGGGTATGTTTCACCAGAACATCTATATCCTATGAACTTTTCTTTATCTGGATTAAAAAGTATGTATTCAAAGTATGAGTATTTATTCAGAGTGGTACACTTAGGTGCTAGAATATAGTTAGATCTTTATATAAAAACACCACAGGATTTACATTTGATGCGATGTGTTTGAACCTCTAAATGTTATTCGTGTCCTTGGTGTAGAAAAAAATACACACTGACCCACAGAGACTCTGCCTGAAGCTTTTATAGGTTGTGGATTAGCATACTGTTTAGTTCATAGTTGATGTAGTTATAAAAAAAAACAGTGATATAAGTAGGCAACAGAAAGAGCATCATAATTTCTTTTCTTGCCTCTCTCCTTTTCCTTTTCATTTATTTATTGCATGCTTGTTATTTGAAAGACACAGCACACAATGCTAAAAATATTCACTTTAGTGAAAAGTCTTGGCCTTAAATGATCTGAAAATAGTAATAAAAATTATTCTGAAAAGTTCAGTAAATCAGTACAGGAAAACATACATTTCAGTAAAGTCACTGTGAAGTGAGCAGTAAGATAAGGGACAGCAGAGTAACAGGATGCTACATCAATATTGCCAGATAGTAAAGTGAGATGATTATGTGAAATCTTTAAAAATCCAAATTAACAGGTAATGTGGTATCTTTAGGTACATACAAGAGAATTTTCACTGTAAGATGATGCCAATGAAACTATCTAATTTGAGTGTGCCAAGATCTAACCAGGAATATACACTGTTCCAACTTGCAAACACATTACCTAGGAGTCTATCACATTCACATTTTTTCATCAACCTGATTGTTTCTCATCTTTTGTTTCTCCATTCCCCACAATGAAAGCTACTAAATTCCAGATTTCTAATCTGAGGTTGTGAAAGCAATCCTTTAGGAAAAAGTAATTTAAAAAATTCTAGACCAATTAATGAAAGGATCTAATAACTAGTCTTCCTGGATTCATTTCTAAATTCTGTCACCAACAATCAAAATGATTTGTTCCAATTACTTAACTTTTCTAAACCATAATATTCACCTTGTAGACAAGAGATTTTCAAGCAAAATCTTACCTGTACCAATTACTGGGTCATGCTGACATGCTGTCACCTTGCTGATTTATTTAATGATATAATCTATTTAGTGCTGGAACACAGTCTAACCAGGTTCACCATCCATCAAACCATGTTCTACAAAACTCACCATGTTTCCCAAAGGAACAAATTGAGAGCTGGAAAAATAAGATACAAGTATGTTTAAAAGATAACCCAGAATGATAGAAAAATTATATTAAATGAAGTAAGCCAGGCCCAAAGAAACATAGGTCCCATGGTTTCCTTTAATTGCAATAACTAGTATATGTCTGAGACAAGCAGAAACGGTCAGATAATTTGATGTTAGGCAAAATGAACCCCAGTATAAGGACTCAAGTGTTTTTTTTCTTGCTTGCTATTGTTTCTAACATATTTATAAGATATTTCTTGGTTGTTTTGTATGTCCTCCCCCACGGTATAACCCCTGTTTTCACTGTATTTGATGTTGGTATAATTTGTGGAGAAGGGAAAAAACAAGTGGTTTAAATAGGGATACAGGTGGACCCATTGCAACTATGAGATGTACAAGACCTTATGTCGAAAAACGAACTTTACAACTTTGGTGTGGGGTGGGGGGGACAGACGGGGTGGGAGATGGGAAGGGATGGGAAGGACAAACAAAGGAGGAGGCAACAATGCTGGATAAGAAATGTACTCATTACCTTGCCCATGTAATTGTAACCCCTCTGTACGATATTTTTACAATAAAAAAACCCAGAATGAAATATAGCAAATAGAAATGATAAATTCCAAGCAGAAAGAAATATGTTAGATGAATTTCAGAAAAAAATGAACAAAATTGTGAGAGATAATTTTAGGTGAACAACAAAAAATATGCCTCTATTAAAAAGAAATTGTAGATATTTGGAAAATATAATGCTAATATAATACAAAAATAATGTTTGAAAAAGTTATGTGCAATATGTTAGGGTATTAAAATAGGATGGTTATATTAAATCAAAAATTAACAAAAATTAAATTAATTAAAATGTCCAAAACGAGCTTTACAACGTCGGTCGGGGGGGGGTAAGGGGGGAGGAGAAGGGTTGGGATTGGGGGGGAAGGGGGAGGCTGGGAAGGGATGTGAAGGGTAAACCAAAGGAGGAGGCTTGGTAAGAAATGTACGCATTATCCTGCCCATGTAATTGTAACCCCTCTGTACAGTATGTTCACAAATAAAAAATAAATTTAAAAATGTTTAGAAAAGAAACTTTTGCTGTGTTTTTTTTATTCTACATTAGCAGAGGGAACTAATGGATATTGTCTTAGTTTTGTTGCTGGAAAAATACTTTTGAAAGTGTGCTATTAATTAGATAATTTATAAAATTTCCAAATTTCTTTGAAATAAAAATAATGAAAAAATGATTAGTAACATAAAATAAGAAAAAAGAAAAGGAATATGACTAAAATAGGGTTGAAGGAATCTATTGTCACAATAACTGTAAATGCATTTGATATTCCAATTATAGCATATATATATTCTCAGATATTTTCTTTCTTTTGTGGTACCAGGGATCTAAATGCATGCTTCTTTGGCTTTTCTGCTCTGCTGGACATGTACTGCTTTAGTTCTGCTTTTTGGATGGTTATCTTAGAGATGAATTGCAATGGAATTACCTTCTAGATCTCAGCCTTCTAAGTGGTTCTAATTACAGGTGTGAACCACTGTTGCCAAATACAGGAAAAATATTTTTAAAATACACCTCTGTATTTTCTAAGTATGGTAATTCAAATATCACTTTTTATTTTTGTTTTAATTGTAAATGTGTGTACAGGGAACAGTTACAGGTCAGGTAATGAACACATTTCTTTTTTTTCTCCCACAAGTTGTATAGTTCATTTTCTTTTTTTAAAATTTTTTATTGTGAAAATACCATACAGAGGGGTTACAATTACATGAGCAAGTATAGTTCATTTTCTACAACTCTGTTCACCCTTTGTCCCACCATTTCTGTGTTCCCCCTTACACTCTCCCAAAGAGATAAACTAATACACAAGACAAAAGCTTCAAAAAACAAAAACAGCATAAAAAGAAAAAGAAAACAAAAACAGCAACAAAGGATGGAAAATATTGATAATAACAAAAAAACTCTTGTTTCTATTTCTTGGAGTTATTTTCCACAAACATCATTTTATTTGATCATATGCAGATAGCTATGCATATGCAGACATGAGTATGAGTAAGTAGCTAGTCAAGGCCATCAAATATAACAAAAAGTTGTATAAATTTGAAAAATGATTGGCAATTTAACTGACAAGAATAGATAGCAATAAAATTCTACCTGAAAGCAGCAGTTTTCTACCTTTTTTGTAGTGCAGTCACTTGGAGGTACTGAGTCCTTTAAAGTTATTAGGTTGGTACACTAATTAAACAGCACTATCTTGTTATGTCCACCTAAAAATATATCTCCTCAACTTACTCTTTTCAGTTTGTTAATATTTTTGCTTGTTTATTTGCTTGCTTTTCCAGGATGCAATCCTTTCTCCCTTGCTGTGTTTTTTCACAAGCCACTTCTTCATCTTAGAAGGTCATTCAGATTTTCAAGTTTATTTTTCAAGGACAGTTAGCCCTCCCAGCTTGATGTTATCCATGAATTTAAGGAGTAAGAGCTCTACTTAATCATCCCAGTCACTGATAAAGATATAGTAATGGACTAGGACAGATTCTGAATCATTGCTTAGTACCCACCCCCATTGCTCAGAGTAGCATAGACCAAGTAATGACTAATAACTCTGAGAGTGTGACCTTCCAAGCAGCACACCCATGCTTTAATAGCAGCATCTCAGCTCTGCTTTTCTGCTCCCTAATTAATGTCGTATGAGACTGAATTAAAAGCCTGACTGAAATAAAAGATCTTGTATCTATTGCTTTCCTCACAACCATAGGGTTTGTCACTCTGTCACACAGGGAAATAGATTAGCCTAATCTAATTTGTTCTACATAAGGACACATTTTTAATCCTTCTAGAGTTCTTCCACGTGTTTGCTAATTGAGAATTGGTCAGTTGAGGGAGTACATAAACAGGTTTTGTGCTTCAAAATTTTTGCATGAAATTTTTTGGGCAAACAGGACTCCAAGAAGTCAGAAGTATTAAGTGGATTGTGACTTTTATTTTTAAGTACTAAGATGGATATACAGCAATACATTTCCTCCTCAATTTCTGTGACTTTTCACAGAAATAATATGAATAGCATCAATGTTCATTTATTTGCTATTTTATTCCCCTCACACATCTTACAAAGATGGGTGTAGAAATTGAGCTCTATCTCCATATAATAATGGGCCAAAAATTACAAAGCAAGCATTATAAAAGATCACAGTTCAAATTTTTAAATATCTCAATGAATGGGAATTATGTCAATGACAACTCCACTGGGGTAACTGACTGATTAAACTAAAAAATAAATTTTTATTTATTTTACATTAATTTAAGGAAAATCTGTCATAATAATTATGCCCTCAAGCACTTAACATTTTAAAGGATACTTAACTAGAAGCTTTTATAAGAAACCAAAAAGATGACTGTATTTTGTAACATACATATTTATATGTATTTTATAACAATTTATATGTATTTTATAACAATTTTAGGAAAATTGTATCATAATTATGCAAAAATACATAACATTCTAAAAGCTAGTTACCTTGAAGCTCTATTATAAAGAGTCTAAAAGATGACTATATTTTCTCAATTTTAATCTTAAAGCAGACAAACATTCCCACATTTGTTTGTCAGGTAAATTAAATAAGTAGATTTAGTTAGGTAGCCAATAAAGAAAACACTACATGGTATTCAGGCAGGAAGAGGAGTTTATTTTAGGTAACTGCTTGCCCCTGGCCAGGGTCCTGCCTGGGTTTAAGTAGGGAAGGGGCAGGGAGAAGGTCCGGCCAGGTGAGGGAAGGTGTGGTCACACCAGATGCGAATGTGACCTCACTACCTAAGACCCCCTTCACCCCCAGTTGGATGGGAGGACTGACAGAGGGCGGCCCAGGATATGACTTTGGAGGAGAGGGAGGTGACTGCCCAGGTGTGCCAGTTACCTAAGTGACACAGTTACTGGGCAGAGACTTAGTCAAGAGGAGGGAGGAATCTGCATAGCCTTTCCAGGGCAGACCTTACAATGTGTATCTAAATTTCACCAAATTACTGAAATAATATTTGCTCAAAATATGATGGCTCATAACTATAATGTTAACTATTAAGGAGGCAGAAATCCAGAGGATCACGTTTCAAAGCTAGCTTCAGCAGAGAAGTTTGGAAAGAGTCCATTTCAAAATAACCAGCAAAAAGCTAGGCTGTCATTGGTTCAAGTGGGAGAGCCCCAGTAGATCAAAAAATTTGAGCAGGTTTAGTTCAAACCACAGTACCTGACAATAAAGAAAGAAAAGAAAAATAATAAGTTAATTAGAAAATACTAAGTTGTCTGAAAAACAAAAATATCACAGACATTTTTCCCCTTAGTTTATCAGCTCTGGACCCTGAAAATAAACAGAGAAACAGACAAGATTTTCTGTTCTTAAGTGATAATTATTATGTTGAGATAAAACCATGTTTACCTGAATGAAAAATTTAATAGAGTATATTGATATTGGTAACTAATGTGAAAAATGATATCAATCTATCACATAAAATAAGGGTAAACTCAATTAAAATTCATTCTGCATTTAAGAATTGAAAGGTAATAATGTATTCAGAATTAGATCAATTATCATACAAGGCTTAGTTTTTTAAATAGTGTCAAATATTACCTACTTTGACTAGTTCTAGTTGTCTTATGATGACTTTTATGGCAGTGGAAAAGTTTGTCTTTTGTCTTTGTATTTCTTTACAAATACATTTTGTAATGATGGCATTGATAATTATCTCATAAGTCCACCTGGACTTAGATGGGAAGTGAAACCTTGTCTAGAATAGGTCAGAAAATCTTTTATCTAAATAACAATTTCATTCTGTTTTAATTCTTCCTTGCAAAGGTGCTTCACATAGAGCCCATGCATACTTTCTTATTCAAAAAAAGGATGATATTAATTTAGAAGCTATATTTTTCTTCTCTGTCACTTGAATAATCAAGCATCACCCCATTAGGATTAATCTTTCTCTTTGTCTCTAATATGTAGTGTGAGAACAAGTCAGTCTATGTCAACTACAACCTAACACATTATTGTCTCATTTGCTCTGTTGCTGAAGGTCATAATCTCTCCCTCCTTTGTCAATTACTGACTTATCATTGGACATTTGGATCCCCTTCTCCCTAGAACCTACCAGGATATCATCTTAGACTTATGTTTTTCCTTTTTCCACTAAACTCCAAACTACTCCTTATGTCAATGTTCTTTCCTATGATTTGAAAAATGTATTATGCCAATGACATCTACAGAAGATTAACTTGACAATTCAGTCATGGTACCACTGGCCTTATCTAGAATATGACAATTGAATGCTTGAGTTGATTCTATCAGATACTAAAGTTGTAAAGAAGATAAGACCATTCATTTTCCATAAAATTACACTGTTTTTAAGCCTTTAAAATTGACACACCTTGTAAAGTGCCTTACATTATAGATTTTCTTTTGTCCAGCCACATGCCACTTCCAGTTTCCTGATGGTTAATTGGAGATATGAGTCTCACGGGCTTTCCTGCCTCTCTGAATTTGAACTGCAATCTTCAGATTTCTGCCTCCTGAATAGCTAGGATTACAGGCATGAACCATCGGTGCCCGGCAAAAGTTTATTTCTATTATGGTATAAATATGAAAATCTCTCTTAAACTATGTATAGGGAGTTTAGTAATCCATTATAAGCTTTATTCTTGATGGCCATGATTTAAATAAAAGTATTCATATCTTTACAGATTTAGAGGTAGTCACAAGAAGGAAGTGGCCTACTAAGGGCATGTCCCTGGGTATTACATAGGTAGTCCACTTTTTTCATCCACTTTTTTTTCTCTTCCTATCAATCATGAATAGAGAAGACTCTTCCATGTGATTCACATCACCAAGACCTAGAAAGAGTATAGCCAAGGATATGAGCAAAATCTGTGAAACCATGAGCTAAATAAGTGATTTGTCATCCTACAAGTTGGATGTTAAATATTTTGACAAAAATATGAAAAGTCTAACACTGCCAGTAAAAAATGCTTACTGTCCATTTGGCAGAAACATTTTGTGAATGACAATGCTTCCTATTACCCTAGCAAATCTATTTTGATGCAACAATATAAACATTATATCCACAAGATGAAAATGTTTCATCATTAACTAGTTAAAAGCAATAGCTATGCATTATTTAATAATGTACATAATAATATTCTTAATTATGTACAAATGACATGCTAAGAAAGAAAAACCTACCTCATGCAGACACAATAAGAATGAGTGTTCTTTTTTAATCCATCAGTGGTAATTTTAGAGATGGTGGACATGTTAAAATATGTGCAAATAAGGTATTGTAAATGTTTCCTATGGTGTAATGAACTGAAAAATAATTCATCATGATTGCCAAATGTGTGTTTTTCTTGGCTTACTTATTCTACCTTCTGGACATGAAAGTCTTAATGTTCAATATATGAATGTCATCTACATTTAATCCTATGGATATTGCATGTATTTCAGTTAAATTTAGTTTTCCTTGGAGAAGATAGATAATAGTAGAGAAATAAGAGGGCAGGTGGCACCTTTTGCAGTTATCTTTATATAGCAAGCTCTAATAAATATCAAAACATGGGAAAATCCAACAGATTTCGGTAAATGAAAGAGCATATGTACGAAATTTGAAATATTTTTGTCTTATGTATTATTTAACATTCCACATAGAAATGTACATAAATAATCTACTTGATCTCATCAAAAGCTTTGTAATACACATGATTACAAGCCCATAATTTATAGAGTTGGTAATTCTAATATGTAAATGGGGTCATATCTAAAGTAAGTGCATATAAGATTTTGATTGTAAATATTTTAACTAACTTCCTACAAAATTAGAATAATCCTATTCAACTAAGAGATTATGAATTAAAAAAATAAGTTATTTGGGGCTGGGAAGGTGGTTCAGTGGTAGAGTGCTTGCCTTGCACGCATGAAGCCCTGAGTTTGACTCATGAGCACCACATAAGCAGATAAAGCTGGAAGTGGTGCTGTGGCTCAAGTGGTAGAGCACTAGCCTTGAGCTGAAGAGCTGAGGGTCAGTGCCCAGGCCCAGAGTTCAGGCCCCATGACCGACAAAAAAAAATCAGTTATTTATCTCTCTCTGAGAAAATATATTATTGAACCTTAGAGATTACTTTAAAAATATCCCAGGAAGAGAGACTTCAAATGAAAATTGAAAATTGTATAGGTGTTTATATTAATAGAGTAATTGATAAGTTGTAACATACCTAACTTCCATTCTGTTAATTGATTGGGGATGCTAACACACTTTTCCATAATAGTCCCATCTACTCAGTCAGTCCTCTTGACTTCTGTGAATCTCTGATGAATACATGAATTAATTGTATATGATTTGTACTTAATCTGGGTTAAGAGGTAAACCCAATCTAGATTGAAATTTTTATATGTCTTCAGAAATATACAGTAATTTACTTTTCTTTTGTTTCTTTTTTTTTTTGGGGGGGGGGGTACGGTCATAGGCCTGAACTCTGGACCTGGACGCTGTCCCTCAGCTCTTCAGTTCAAGGCTAGCGCTATACCAAAATTGAGCCACAGTGCCACTTCTAGCTTTTTTCTTTTTGCTTATGTGGTGCTGAGGAATCAAACCCAGGGCCTCATGCATGCAAGGCGAGCGTTCTGCCACTGAGCCACCTTCCCAGCCCAGTAATTTACTTTTCAAGAAACATCTACAGGCTGCTGCTATCCACAGTACCATACTGAATTGTAATAATCATTATTTAGTAATATTTTTGTTGATTTATGATGTTTCTTTTTCATGGAATATTACTTAAGTTGTTTTCATGTGATTTTTCCATAAATCTTCAAACTTAGAGAAAAAAACAAATTTCCATAACTAAGCTTATTTTATTATGTGTGGGAAAACAAAATTAAATTAAAATTCCAAGGTCTTCTAAGATAAGTACACAAAGTTATTGCTATTCAAATGATTGTATAAATACCAACAAGTGATTTGACTAGAATATTATCACCAAACTATAAACTATATCATTAGACTACATTTCTCTTTTACTACAAATATTTTTATAAAATATTTTCATATTGGAAGTGGAGTTGTGGCTCAAGTGGTAGCGTGCTAGCTTGAGCTAAAGAGCTCAGGGACAGCACCCAGACCCAGAGTTCAAGCCCCACGACCAACAAAAAATAAATACATAAAAATATTCTCATATGTCTTGTTTATTGCACAGTTATAAAAATAAAGATATCATAGTCCAAGCATGTAATTTTAAAACCAATATGCCTCACTGATAATGAAACAAAGAAAAACAACTTACATAAATCTTTTACTGAGGAGGGTACAGGAATCAAATATCTTCTTACCACTTCTTTTGGACTATCTAAATTTTAGGACTGAAATAGTCTTATGTCTTAAGTTTTCCCATTTGGCCTTTCATGAACCATGTATACCTGATGTTTTTCATTGAAATGGGCTCTACATTATAACAAGAGGAAATAACTACTCAGTGCAAAACAAATAATCAAAAATAACAAATAATAAAATCTATCATAATATGAACATTTGTGTTTATATATACATATATACATTTACATATACATATGATTAGAAAAAATCAGGCTCAGCTGGTAAAATCTGATGAATATAGCAACTTTGCTTAGCATTTGATATAATGTGCTATACTTAACCACTCATACAATTTTTTACATCATTTCTCTAAAAAGTCATTTTTGGAAAATGGAACAATATATTAATAACTTATGAAAAATCAGAAGTAGAATCTCTTCACTTGTATGGTACATTTAATCTGAGAAAATTAGTATATCTCTGTACTTTGTAAAACAAATAGGTTGATATAAAATAATATTATGTTCAAGACTCAAAGATTACAAACTTTTTCTTTCATCTGTTTAAGTATCCCCACCATCAGAAAGAACTGCATAAACCCCAGGTTTTTGTTGTGATAGACTGTTTGCAGATTTAGAGTGTCACAGGTTCCTTCCTCTTATGTCCCTCAATTATTGCACCAACAACAAACATAAAATCATTTGATTTCTCAAGTGCTTTTTTAGTGGAAATTACAAACTGTGTGAAACCATAATCTACATCCATGCTGGGTAGAAGCTTGACCAGGCTTCACAGACTATATTTATTCTTTAGGACCACATGTTATAAGTTTTATAAATTACTCATTACACATGATCATTTCTTCTTTAGCAAATATATGCCTTCTCTATGTCAGTATTCATAAAGTTGTTTCTGAGTTTTGTGACCTAGGTATTTGAAGAAAGAATTTGTAACTCAGGACTGTGGTAATTATCTTCACCCAAAGTTTGCCTTTCAGACCCAGGAAGTCTAGGATAGATAATGTATCATAGTCTGTAAATTGTCTTGCACAGTACTGACAGTTGTTGAATGAGCTGGAGAATGTATCATTAGAATGCATAGGAGTGAGGAATAGCCTGTCCATAAATCTAGGTACTTCAGTATTGGTGCAGGTGCTGCTACTAACTCGTTAGTGGAGTTTGTGCAAGGTCACTGAGAAATATTCACCTCAATTTCCTTATCTGTATGGGGGTGGGGAGGTGGTGATCTTTAATGCCCCTTTGAGCTCTAAAATTATAGACCTTCAGGAATCTGTCAAGAAATCTACCCTTGTATTATCCTTTCAAAACTAGCAGAGATGCCAGAAACCAGCAGGGGCTCCCAGCAGTTAGAGGAAACAGTGAATGATTAGTCATTTCCTCTGTTTATGATGCTGAGTCTGCTCAACCCAGTTCTATGGAAATCACCAGCTGCATCTAGGAACTTGTGGTTTATGAGAGGTCAGGAAGGGGAAGTTTTGGGCCATAACAGTTGCAGTGATACCCTAAGAGAGGTAGTGGGAAGACACATCGATCCCATACCCTCCAAAATAAAATTAGCCTCTGATATCGGTTTCCATGTTGTGTCTCTATTATATGTTTTACTGAAGCTTGTTAATGTCACTATATTAATATAAACTAAAGCATATTTTAACTTCCTGTTTCTTCTCATGAAACTGAGATCTATAGGTTATGATCTTCTTTTGTTCTATCCTCAATTATTAATACACGATTAACTTATACACTAATGACATTGATATACAATATATATTAATGGAATAGTATATGTTTTTAAATTAATACATTATATTAATCCTAAATTTTTATTAAATTATGGAATTATTTTCTGTTATATCTTGACAAGAATTTGAAAGAATCATATATTTAAGTGTTGATACTTTTCACTTTTTTATTTTTCGAATTTTTAAAATTTTTCTTTTTTTCTGTATTTTTTGTAATTGTGAAAATACTGTACAGAGGAGTTACAATTACATGGGCAAGATAATGAGTACATTTCTTATCAAGCATTGTAGCTTCCTCCTTTGTTTCCCCTTCCCATCCCTTCTCATCCTCCCCCGCCCCCCCCAATCCTTCCCCCATACCCCCTCACTCAGCCCTCCCCCCCCACCAAAGTTGTAAAGTTCGTTTTCGACATAACGACTTGTACTTCTCATTGTTGCAATGGGTCCACCTGTATCCCTATTTAAACGATTTGTTTTTTCCCTTCCCCTTCACAAATTATACTGACATCAAATACAGTAAAAGCAGGGGTTATACCGTGGGGGAGGGACATACAAAGCAACAAAGAAATAATCTTATAAATGTGTTAGAAACAATCGCATGAAAGAAAAAAACATTTGAATACACTTTTTTTAATTGAGTGTTCCTATTAGTGAAAAATTTGTTTGATGAGAATTGCTACAATCTTGACATTTCTTTTCTTATTTTAATGATTCAAAGTACTCCCCAAAATGTACATTATACTTCTGCTAAATTCTTAATGACATTGCTTTTTGTATTTGCATTTTTAAGTTTTAGCAAGGGTTTATTTTAATATAACAGTATTAAAACAGGGAGGAATAGGAAAGAGAGAAATAGTTCCTGTTCCCCATACAAGAAATGGGTATTAGGGCTGGGAAGGTGGCTCAGTGGTAGAGCGCTTGCCTTGCATGCATGAGGCCCTGGGTTTGATTCCTCAGCACCACATAAGCAAAAAGAAGAAATGGGAATCAAAGAGTCCAATGTTTTAACAAACATTTTATATTATAAATGTACTTATCCTAGTTTTCTAAATACAGTGGTATAGTTTTTAATGTGTTGAAGTAGCTTGTAAGTTCTGTGCTAGGTTCACATGGCTGATGTACCCAGACTGAGGGTCACTAACCTAGCCCAAGCCTAGTCCCTAATAAGCAAGAAGAAGATTCCAATTTTAAATTCTGGTAACAACACTTAATTTCCTACAGGACAGTACCAGAAGACTGTAATCCAACTTTAATTCTCTATTCCCTTTTGAGATTGTGAGGCTTTTTCTTTTGACAAAGGATAAATAACTTAGGTTAGGTAGAAGGAAGTTTTCATTTCAAAAATGAATGTGTACAGTCAGTTGAAAGCAAAGCTCTGTCCTCTTGTAAATGATTTAAAGGCCACCTATTTGGGTACTATGGTCAACTGATGTATTTTAGCATTGGGAAAAGGTTTTAGATTTAGGGAAGCTAATATGTTGTATATCTTGGAACAAAAATTAAAATTCATCTGATTTTCTGAATATTCTCTCCCTTTATAGAAGCGAGAATTTAGTGGAAACAGTAACACAGAAAATATCACATATTCTTTAAATGCATGTTCTTTATCAAGCTCTTCTGTAATAACAATTATACAGGCTAGTGGTAATATCCTTATTGAATGTATTAGCATAAGACTCTTGGATGTCCAGATGTGATTATTGTACACAAATCAGAAATGCATGACTTTATTAGATAAGCTTCCCTGAAAAATATCACATGAGCATTTTATAGTATCAAAAATATGCCTGTTTTATCATTTAAATACATAACTGAACAAAAAACTTGGGGAGATGAAAATTCAGATCCAGATTGAATTCTGATATGGTAGAAAGGATGTAGGTTTTCATACTAAAAATTCCTAGGCCAAGCATTTGTTCATTATTGAAGACACTTGTAAAAACTAAAATTGACTAATCTGATATAAGCTATGCAGTGGATGTGATTCTAACATAATCTAATATTTGATATTTTGATACTTGCTGTCATTTCTACTCTTTAGTTTATAACATCATCAGAGTCAGCATAGTTAATATTTATCCAGGTAATCATTCACATATTAATGTTTGGAAGGATAAACAGATGAAATATACCTTATAATGAGTTCAGGTTAGGTTTTAATGCCAAATTAGTACACATCAGTTCAAAATTATGAAGTAAGTTTTTTTTTATTTTAAAAAAAACCTGGCAGATTCAGATATTTTTGTTTTATAAAAATTGGGAAGGCTTTGAGTCTAATATTGGGTCTATTTCTCAGTGTCTCTTACATTCTTCCATTTTGCCCATATTGCATTCAAGCTAACAGTTCAGTCTTAATTTTTGAATGTCAGAAGGTAGTAGGCATCTTTCTGTTGGTGACTGTAGCTAGAAAATGACAGAGAGAAGAGAGAGTTAGCAAGGTTACAATTGCCTACTAGTGCCAAGACACAAGCTCTGTGAGCATGAGAGCCTTGATAACAGCAGCAAAACCAGCAGCAGTGGCAGCAGCCTCATAGCAGTGCTGGAGAAACTCCCGAATCCTACCTCCTCCAACTTCTCCAATGGTTTTGGAAGCAGGTAGTTAATAAATGTTGCCCTGCTGAATTCCAAAAGTGACTTTTGTTAGCTTTTTTTCAATCCTGATTGAAGTAAAATATGTTAGGAATACTTTGAGAAATCCAGCTCTACAAATCATTTTGTCCAAGGTTTATGCATTTATTGACAATTTAATTGTATTGAAAGTTTGTTTGAATCCTAAGCCAAAACACAACTCCTCATCCAAGAAAGGACACAAGCAGCCTAAGTAGAAACAGACAGGAAGGAATAAGAGAAACCCTAGGTCTCCTTGGCACAGGCTGAAATTTTCTTAATAGAACCCCAGAAAAACAACAAATGAAAGAAAGATTGGACAAATGGGATTGCATGAAGCTCCAGAGCTTCTGCATGGCAAAAGACATAGCTAGCAAGATCAATAGAAAGCCCACGTATTGGGAGATCTTCACTAGCCATACAACCGAGAAGAGCCTCATATCTAAAATATACTTAGATTTCAAAAAATTAAATCCCCTAACAACAAATTCTCAAAGACACAACTGCCAGATTAATAAGTGGGCTGGCCAGGCACCAGTGGCTCACGCCTGTAATCCTACCTACTCAGGAGGTTGAGATCTGAGGATCAAGGTTCAAAGCCAGCTGGGGCAGGAAAGTCCTTGAGACTGATCTCCAATAAACCACTAGTAAAACAGAAGTGGCGCTGTGGCTCAAGTGGTAGAGTGCTCGCCTTGAGCTGAAGAGCTGAGGGACAGCACCCAGGCCCAGAGTTCAAGCCCCACGACTGACCAAAAAAAAAAATATATAGTGGGCTGAAGGCTTAAAGAGAGACTTCTCTGAAGAGGAAATAAGAATGGCCAGTAGACACATGAAGAAATGCTCAACTTCTCTAACCATAAAAGAAATGCAAATCAAAACAACTTTGAGATTTCACCTTACCCCAGTTAGAATGGCTATAATGAAGAAATCTAGTAACAACAGATGTTGGAGGGGATGTGGCCACAAGGGAACCCTTGTGGGAGTGTAAACTTGTTCAACCACTTTGGAAAGCAGTATGGAGCAGAGCTCCCCTATGACCCAGCAATCCCACTTTTGGGCATTTACCCAATTGATCACAAACAAGATCATACTAAAGCTACCAACACAACTATGTTCATCAAAGCATTATTTATCATAGTTAAGATATGGAACAACCCAGGTGCCCCTCAGTAAATGAATGGATCGAGAAAATGTGGTATATATGCACAATGGAATTCTATGCCTCCACCAGAAAGAATGACATTGCCCCATTTGTTAGGAAATGTAAAGACTTGGAAAAAAGTATATTAAGTGAAGTAAGCCAGGCCCAAAGACACATAGGTCCCATGGTTTCCCTTATTTGCAATAACTAGTATTATGTCTGGGACAAGCAGAAAATGTCAAAAGCTATGTGCATATGAGCATATATGTTGATGTTAAGTGAAATGAACCCCAAGACAGGGACACAAGTGGTTTTTTCTTTCTTGCTATTGTTAACGTGCTTATAATGTACTATGTGATTTTTTTGTTTCATTTGTATGTTCTTCCCCCATGGTATAGCCCCTGTTTTCACTGTATTTGATTCCATTGCCCTGCATCTTATATATACACTTTTCTAATTTCGGGAGGAGAAGGGAAAAAACAAAATGTTCAAATAGGGATACAGGTTAACCCATTGTAACAATGAGATGTACAAGACACTATGTTGAAAATGAACTTTACAACTTGTGGGGGGAGGGAAGGAGGAGTTGGGAAGGTGGGGAGGAAAGGGATGATAGAATAAAAACAAAGGCAGAGGTAACAATGCTCAATAGGAAATGTACTCATAACCTCACTCATGTAACTATAACCCCTCTGTACACTATTTTTACAATAAAACTTGTTTAAAAATATCTCAGCCACTTGACTAACAAGGATTATAGACATGAGCCATTGACACCCAGCTTAAGCTTCTTTTCATGACTTTCAGTTCTGTGAAATTTAAATTAAGAGGAATCATATTTGTTTTCTATGTTTGGAGACTCAACTAACTAATTAAGACAAAGATGATTAAGACTTAAATATCAATTCTATTAATATATAGCTTTTACCTTTTCTATCCTCTGTTTTGGTTTAAATTTCAGAAATTTTCTTCCAGTTTATCTTTTTTTTTTTGTCAGAACGATGATTGTACTTGGCTTCTAGTTTATTTCTTCTTTGAAGTATATAAGCAACTTGCTGATTAAACAGTTGCCCAGGGTTTTTTAATATATATTTTTATTATAAAGATACTGTACAGAGGGGGTTACAGTTATATGAGCAAGATAATGAGTCCATTTCCTATAGAGCATTGTTACCCTATCTTTTGTTTTTCCCTTACTGTCCCTTCCTTCCCACCTCCTCCCTCCCAACCCCTGCAAAGGTGTGTTGAAAAGGAACTTCCAGTTTATCTTTCCATACTTTAATCTTCTGTTCCTATACATTTTTACATTCTAGAATACATTTGCTTTCTTGTCTTTGAACATTCTTATAAAATCAATTCACATTTGTTAAATTCTTTAATTTTTCTGTTCCTCTCATTTCTTTCAGTTTCGTAAACACTTAAGTCTCTTTATCTTGTAGTAAAGAATTTTCCCCTCTCAACTGTTTGATAATACTTTGCTGTTCATTCATATTCCATAATGAAATATGTAAAGTTTTTCTTGAAAAGATCTTATTTAGGAGTAAAACTGATCCTTTCCTATTTCACCTTGAAAGCTAACTAGACATTTTGTTAAGGAAAATCAAAATCAATGATTTCTTATGTATTCAAACACCTAAGAGTGGATCAGAGTGCATATGTTTCATTTCAATCTCTTAGACACAATAAGGAGAAATGGTTCTAAGAATGTCACTACAGGAATATACATCTTTTTCCCTTTAACTTCCTCATTCATCCCAATTCTTACCTTGTTTTATTCCCAATGTCATTTACATCCCTTGCCCTGATTCTATTTGTCACCAGCAGATATTCCAAACTACAATTGTAGCAATTTATATATAGTGTTCCAATAGCTTATGGCAATAGAGATTTGGAGGAGTCTTCAGTGTTATTGGACCAATATATTGGGAAGTATAGCTTCATACTGTTATTGATAGAAGAATTTGCATCTTTTCCATCAAGCAACCTCTACTGCAGATATGGACACCTCATGTCCCTTTATTATTGTTGGGCAGAGTGGGATGGGAATTTTAGCATTGCACTAGGCCTCCACTGCAAGAAGGAGAGGGAGTAACTCATTACCTTTTTTTTTTTGGTCAATCATGGGACTTGAACTCTAGGCCTAGGTACTGTCTCAAAGCTCTTCAGCTCAAGAGGAGTGCCCTACCACGTGAGCCACAGCACCACTTCCGGTTTTCTGTTGGTTAATTGGAAATAAGTGTCTCACAGATGTTCCTGCCTGGGATGGGAATGGCGATCCTCAGATCTTAGCCTCTCAAGTAGCTAGGATACAGGCATGAGCCACCAGTGCCCAGATTCATTATAATTTTAATTTGGCTTCATATTAAAATATAGTATAGTTTTGTTACCACCAGGATCTAATGAATGTTCTGACACCTGTAGTCATATTATGAGATTTTGGAATGAGAACACTACCTCAAAATTATCAGGTGAAAATGAAACCAAAACGAGCTTTACAACGTCGGTGCGGGGGGGAGGGGGGGGAGGGGGGAAGAGAAGGATTGGGATGGGGGGAAGGGGGAGGCTGGGAAGGGATGGGAAGGGTAAACAAAGGAGGAGGCTGCAATGCTTGGTAAGAAATGTACGCATTATCCTGCCCATGCAATTGTAACCCCTCTGTACAGTATGTTCACAAATAAAATTAAATTAAATTAAAAAAAATGAAACCAAGTTGTCTCCATTAACAACTCAGTGAGAAGTATGATTGTCATCTAGAAGTGATGAAAATATCAAGTTCACAATCAGGTGTTCCAGACTGTCCTACTAAGGGAAATGACATGGGTGGGATAAGGCCATATATTTTGTTCTTATGGTATTTGGTATATATAAAGTAATTATTGTGTAGGCATGGCTGTCCCTTATATCTCCCTTTACTTATGGATTATAAACTGATGGTTTGTTTGGTTTTGGTTTTTTTTTCTATGCCACTATTATTTCCAGTTTGTCATTTTTTAGGTCTAAGGCTGAGATCTATTAATCAAAACTTCCACACAAACAAATCAAACAAAAAAATCTAGCAGGTACACTACTGTTTTATTCCATGAGTCTTGAGCTCTACAGACATTCTGCCACCTTGCTGGCACCATCCACTTTCTTTACATATTGCTTTATGTAATGTGAAAGAATTTTTGATTACCTTGACAGAAAAAAAGATAATCAAGATAATGTCTACTTAATCTTCTCAGAATCAAAGTACAAAACCTAGAAATTTACAGCAATTTACTATTATTTTGAGTTTTAAAACCATTAAACATTGGCATACAAAGTATATATTATAAACTAATGTTCTAAAATAAGTTTACACTATTTTATATTTAATATTTAGCTCAATATATGACTAGATTTTCATAGCTTTATCTATCACATACTGTTTTGTATGAAATATTAATAGAAAACAGACTCACATACATATGTTCTTGGAAAGGTAGGAAATATTTTGCTAGTCAGAGTAGATATATTCCTCAAACACAATTACCTAACTCAGGAACAAGTGAAGTTTAGTGATTATTTACTATAAGAAATTTGATGTTTATAACCATTTTCACTGTATAAGATTCTTAAACTTAAATTCTGTTCTAATATACCATCTCAGCTGTGAAATATTACCTGACTCAGTTATTCACATGTCTCAGGAAGTAGCATATTCCTTTATATATTACCAAATTTGTATTCATTAATGTTGCTAATAATCAGGAAGTCATAAAACTCATAATTATGATTGAATATTTTAAAATTCTGAAATTGTAAATATTTGATTGTTTAAAAATTCTAAAAAATAAAAATACTAGCAACATTTCAATCACTTGGTTTATTTCATCCTTTCTTCTATTCTACTTATTTTGTAAAAATATTACTTAAATATAAAAATTGCAATAACAAAAATCTGTTTTTCCAGGTAAAATTTTTTCATGAAAAAGTGGATAGTCAGTAGCAATTTAAACAATTACATGGTGATTTTTCTTGAGAAATCCATTATATTTCAGTATGAACAAGTACTCTATTAGTTGAACAGTAAGTATATGGAATTCAATAAAAATTAATCATTTTATTGCTAAGTCAAGATATTAGTAGGCTGAATTTGGCTAGTTTTCTCTACATTTTCAAGGTAGTAAAGAATTCAAAGAACCATACAACTTGATTTACACTAAAACACCCTTTGTACCTTGCTCTGATACTATTAATGACACCCTCAATACAATCTGTAAACAAATAAAGTTGTGTTCTTTGACAACAACCCTTGATATTTTGGTTTCTCTGAAAAGTTTTTAATGACTTGTGTGATGCAGAAGTCACAATTTGAGAAACACTGACTCAAACACTTGTGATCTCTCCTATAAAACTTAGTCTTGAGAGGATAAAACAATTAAAAAGTCAATTGTATATTATGAATTTGAACACAAAGGCTTTACATGTAGGTGCCAGAATGGGATTAGAATGCTATCACAAAGAGACAATTGAGAAAACAACTAAACCAGAATTAGAATTGGGCTAAAGAAACAAACCAAAATAACAATTATGTGACCTTTAAGTTGAGAAAGCCTTTGACATTTCTCTTGAACACTCAGTATAACAAAATATCCAGCATATTCTGTGATCAGGCTGGAAACTACAAAAGTACCAGGTCAGATTCACCCAAATGAAATGAAGATTTATTAAGGATTTTAATCAAAAGAGACAAGATCCTCTATTAGCATATTATAGTTTCATTTAATATTGGGAGCAAGAAGAAAATAACTCCACTAACTACCATTATGAAACTTCACAAATAATTGAATAAGAAAAGACCTTCAAACCTTTTAATCTACTAAACATTAATACCATTTTCCTATGTAGTAATACTTATAGTTTCCACAGCTTCACTGTGGTATAATTTATATACCAAAAATCTATGACTGTAAATTTATAAAACTCTAGATTTTTCAACTGGAGTCATTTTAGTATTGTTTATTTTCTTTCTAATTCCTAAAATTGATTGTCATTATGTTTTCTTGCCACATTTGCTCATGACTATAATCCGAGCTACTCAGGAGGCTGAGGATTACCTTTAAAAGCCAGCCTGGGAAAGAAAATCCATGAGACTCTTATCTCCAGTTAATCTTCACAATGCCATGAGTGGAGCTGTGGCTTAAATGGCTGAGACCTAGCCTTGGGTGACAAAGCTCAGGAACAGTACTGAGGCCCTGAGTTCAAGTCCCAAGACTAGCACAAAAGAAATAAATAAAATCTTTAAATACAGTTAAAATCAATTTATAAACATAATATTTAAAAATTGTCTTTGTTTGCTAAATTTTATCCTTGAGCCCTGGCCCCCCTCGGGAATGTCTGTTAGATTGTTTTCCTGTCTCTGTTGTACTTTGCATTTTCATCGGCTAAATTTTGTTTGGAAATAGTATGTGTAGATTGCTTAGATCCATTTTTCTTCAATACATAGGTGAATACGTGATAGTCAAGATCTTGGAGCTTTTGGGGGCTGGGAAGGTGGCTCAGTGGTAGAGTGCTTGCCTTGCATGCCTGAGGCTCCGGGTTCGATTCCTCAGCACCCATAAGCAAAAAGAAAAAAGCCACAAGTGGCACTGTGGCTCAAGTGGTAGAGTGCTAGCCTTGAGCTAAAGAGCTAAGGGACAGCGCCCAGGCCCAGAGTTCAGGCCCCACGACCGGACCAAAAAAAAAAAGATCTTGGAGCTTTTGATTGTTGTTGCAAGTATTTCCTATGAATCGTTCCCAGAATTGTCTTAGTAAAAATTCTGCTAAGGAAAATTGATTACTCCATCAAAGACTGGATTTTCCTAATCATTTTCCACAATGGGTAATATATTTACTAACAAAAGCATTTGGTATGGTTTCCTTGTTTTAATTTTTCAACTCCGTGTCAAGGTCAATTAATAAACTAGTTTTTATGGCGTGGTTTATGTTGATGAATTTACTTTCCTAACACTGCCACTTTCCTTACTCTGCCACTCAAAGTTCAGTAACTTTTCCAAAGCAAATGTGTCTCAATTATTTTTTTAAACCAGGTTTCCTGAGCACTGATATTCAGTTGAACACTTTGTCTATTTTTAGAGTTTTATTTTCTGACTTCCTTTTATTTCCATTTTGTAGCGTTCTTCCCTGTTGTCCATGTATTTAAATTAATTTTTACTTTGATGTAGCACTGCCATGACAGTAGTGAATACTTTACCTTATAACAAGCCCTTTAAAGAATTGATTATAATTTTCCTATTTACATATTGTCAACATAGCAAAATTTGATCCATTATCATAGTCATGACCTCAGCTAATCTGTCTTCATATTATCAACATCTGCCATAAGATAGGTGCTGTGGACAAAAGGCTGTGGATCTGAAAGGTTGCCTGATAGTTGACCAGAAAAGATGTTTGACATTTACTGGATGCCTAACTCTTCCATTTTCTAAAATCATGTCTAACAAACTAGCAAACAACAAACTAAACCTCTTCCTCCACTGACACTACTGGCATATAAAAAGGATACACTGTAGGAAAATAATGTAGTGTTAAATTTAATTGATCTGCTTTATTTGAACATTAATATGGTCTTTTGATTTCTTGCATGAATTTTTTTCAGATCAACTAATATACCTTATATTTAAACCATTTTAAAATAAATATATTCAGGATATTAAATAAACTCTTTGTAGGAAAAATAGAAATGAAGGTAAATTACACTATAGAAAATGAAATTGAAAATAAAGTATCTGCAAAAAGAAAGGACCATAACCTAAGGCAAAGGTTGAATATTGTGATAAAAATTTCTCAGGTTTTCGGTAAAGTGACCTGACAAAAATAGTTATAAACTAAGAATGAAAGAAAGTGGGTCATATATCTGTGGACAATCTGGAAGGTGCTGTATTTGAGTCTTTTGTGACAGAGTATCCACTCAAGGGTATGAAAACATATAATTCTGTACTAGAGCCTACTGACATTGAGCAGTTAAAGCTTTCTCTGTGCTGGGAGCTCATCTCAACACTATCAGTCTGCTAGGCCCCAATTTAGAAGTGAAATCAAGATTAGTTTCTGTCCTAAAATATAAAAATTACAAGAATACCTTTCCTAAACTGAATTGGAATTATTCCAATTAAAAATGCATGAAACAATTACTTTTGAATATTTTAAGTATATGTCAAAAATTTTGTCTAGAAGTGACATCTTAAAGACTGGTTACAGTTACTGAAATTATATACGGAAATATGTGTTGAATTTTTTTTTACTGTTGCAAAGCTTGCTTGAACTCTGACTTTAATTCAAACCCTGAAGATCTCATGATTATATATATATATATATATATGTGTGTGTGTGTGTGTGTGTGTGTGTGTGTGTGTGTGTGTGTTTATATATATATGTTTATCGTCATATATTTCTTCATTTCTTATACTTCGATTTGCTTTTCTCTTAATCAAGCCCAATGTTATACATTGCTTTTCTCTTCATTGAGTCTAGTGGTAGATTGAAACTATGAATTTTACATTTTCTATTCCCTTGTAAGAAGGGAAGGTATGATTAAAATGAAGAATAAGCCGAAATTATTGTTGGCTCATGCTTCTAATGCTAGCTATTCAAGTTATCTGAGGATTTCAATTCAAAGCCAGCCCAGGCAGAAAACTCTATGAAACTCTTATCTCCAATTAGCCATGGAAATAAAGCCAAAGGAAAGTTTGCCTCAAGTGGTAAAGCACCAGACTTGAAGTAGAAAGCTAAAGGCATTACTCAGATCTGGATTTTCATCCCAAATAACAACAGAAGAGGGAGAGGGGTGGAGAGGGAGAGAGGGGGGGAGAGAGAAAGATTAAAAAATAAGATAAAACAATTTTTAAAATAATAAAATAACCCAAAGATATAGGAAAAATGGAATGATACAGAAATTTTCTTTGTCTCATTTCTTTTTTCTCCTTCTTCTCTTCCTTGCAACCTATGTGCTTTGCAACTTGATCCATACCACCTAGCTCTATACTTAAGAAAATACATTATGGAAAATATTTTTTTAAAAAACATTTAAATCTCTGTGAAGGGTGCTTGTGACAAGATGTTCAGATCCAAGAGTTGTGAGTTGAAGCCAGCCTGGCAGAAAAATCTATGAGACTCTTATTTCCAATTCTCTCTCTCTCTCTCTCTCTCTCTCTCTCTCTCTCTCTCTCTCTCACACACACACACACACACACACACAAACACACACACACACACACTCACACACATGTCAGAAGTGGAGATGTGGCTCAAGTGGTAGAGCACCAGGCTGAGCCACAAAGCTAAGAGTGCCCAGGCCCAGTACTGGCACTAAAATAAAATAATAATATAAGGCCAATACTATAGGAAAAATTAAACCAAACAGAAATTGTCCTTCTCCTCCTTCTTTTTCTCCTGATTCTTTCTTCTCCTTTTCCTTTCCTTCCTTGCAAAGCATGCTCTTTGCCCCTTGAGTCACCCCTGCTACCCCTAAACTTGAAAACAAAGAAAAAAACAAAAACCTCTTTTGGAAGATATAGTAAAAAAACAAAAGTAAATTTCTATGAAAAACACTTTTGCTAGGAAGCTGTAATTTGAGAATTGTTGTTCAAAGCCAGTCCACAGAAGAAAGTCTTTGAGATTTTTATTTCTTTTTTTTAATTTTTTATTGTGAAAATACTGTACAGAGGGGTTACAATTACATGG